>NC_064818.1:54864898-54987946 GCF_023721935.1 Panthera uncia | reverse complement strand
AAAAAAAAAAAAAAAAAGAAAACCTTTTCTGAACTCTGCATGGTTCAGTGCCCTTCCTCTGGGGGCCCTCTTCTGTACACCAGGAAATGCTGTACATATTCTCTTTCTTCTCTAAAATATTTTTAATTCCAGTAGAGTTAACATATTTATTTTTTTAATTTTTTCATTTGAATTCCAGTGTAGTTAACATACATATTCTCTTGATCATATGCGTAATTGTGTTATCACTGACATGTCTGCATCCCCTCAGGAGACTGTGAGCTCCTTGGTTGTCCTCACCCACCAGTCAGACAGACCCAAGTAGCTCTTAATCAGCTTCCCCAAAGAAAACATGCCATCAGTGATTGGTTCGGTGGGATGGGGCGTGGCTTCTGGAGTCATTGGGTAAGAAATAGAATCAAGCCAGGAGGGCTGAAGGCCGAGAAGGGGGTGACAGAGCACAGTCGGCCTGGAACTCAGCTGTTTCTCCTGGGTTGTTTTGTGTTTATGGCTTGCCTTTAAAGTTTATATTTATTTCTTGGGGCACCTGGGTGGCTCAGTCGGTTGAGCATCCCATTTTGGCTCAGATCATGATCTCACGGTTCATGAGTTCAAGCCCCGCTTCAGGCTCTGTGCTGACAGCTTGGAGCCTGCTTCAGATTCTGTGTCTCCCTCTCTCTCTGCCCCTCCCCCTCTCGTGCTCTCTCTCTCTCTCTCAAAAATAAATAAACATTAAAAAAAATTTTAAGTTTATTTATTTATTAATCAAGCCCTGCAGAGCCTGGTGCAGGGCTCAATCTCACGAACCGTGGGATATGACCTGAGCTGAAACCGAGAGTTGGATGCTTAACCGACTGAGCCACCCAGGTGCCCCATGTTTATGGCTTGCCTTTAAATGAGACTATAGGCAACCGAAGAATGAAGACTTTGTCTTAGGTACATTTATAGCAAGAGCGTGTTGCATGTAGTTGGAGTTCAAGATATATCTACTATCTGATTAATTGGAGGGAAATGATGAGAGGAAAGCTAGAAAACCGTTAGAATTTAGAAATCGTGCAGATCTCTTGGGGGAAAGGAGGCATCCATTGAAGAAATGACACCGTTATACTAACAGACGGAAAAGAGTCTTTCATCCGCAGGGTTTCGGACTAGAGTGGAGAACGACTACAGCTGCAAGGAGCTGGTACTCAGGCTTCTCCTGGATGCAAAGGAAAAAAATATTTGAGACAGTGTTAGAAAGACAGAAGCAATATACTATTTCTTTCTGGTAATATGGGAAAACCAGGGGGATGGAAGAGGGAAGGAGGACCCCTGCATATCCAAGCCGCCTATGCTACCGAAATAGAGGAACAAGGAGATACAGGGTGGGCAGTGGGGAGGGAGCAAACTCCGGAATTTGCTTGTCATCTTGGCTGGAGTGAGCTTGAATGGGAGAGAGAGAGAGACTGAGAATAATGGGAATTGGTAGATCAATCAATCAGCAAATATTTATTGAGCAGCTACCCTGGCTGGCAGCTGGAGAGAGCTCAGCTGGAGAGAGGCACATTAGAAAATTGTCTATAAAAAGGTGGTTGTGGGGGAGAGGGAGGGATGTGTTCTTCTGGAACAGGATAGAAGGAGAAGCAGGGCTGCTTTGTATTAGGACGCGGCAGGGGCGGGGGGCGGGCAGGTGTCGTGCACTCTGTAGCCTCTGGGAAAAGCACCTCTGGATTTGGGCCCGTATACAGCTTGCAAGGCCATGCACTCTGGACCAGGGAGGATCACCTGACCCGTGAAAGAGCTATGGTCCTACAAAAGGAGGGGGAGAACCGCTTTCTGGGAAAGAGACCAAGATGAGCCCAGACCGGTCTGCTCACCCACCCTCCTTCCCTTCCTCCTCAGGGCTCCGGACGCTACTCTATCTATATCGCCAATTACGCCTACGGTAACGTGGGCCCTGACGCCCTCATTGAAATGGACCCTGAGGCCAGTGACCTCTCCCAGGGCATTCTGGCGCTCAGAGATGTGGCTGCTGAGGCTGGGGTCAGCAAATACACAGGTAGGCGGGGTGACGTGCGGCGTGCTGTGAGTTGGAGGGGTGGGGGGGCCGGGGCTGGGGGCTGGGCACTGCAAGGCTGAGTCTAGTTTATCAGAGCCCACAGGAGAGGGTGTGCTTGCGTCCCTGGGGAGGGCAGGATGAAGGCTTGATTCCATCCCCCCACCCACACGAAGCTTCTCCAACACTGCCTTTCCAAGGGTTGGTGAGATACCTGTCAAGGGTGGGCTTTGGGGGCGTGGGGGACACAGGACGTAAGGTGAGCACAACATCATCCTCTCCCTGGAACCTCTTGCCCCGTTCTCTGCTGTAACCCAAATGATGGGTGAACAGGTTCTGTAGGAGAAAACTGACAAATCACAAAGGCAGAGATTTAAAGAATTCTTTATTGCCAAACAGCAGATGAAATTATTTACTTATACATAAGCGGCCAGGAATTGAGTGCTAAATCCCTAAGCTTCAGCTGGGTCCTGTCTCGGATAACTGAGCTCAAAGAATTGTTTTCTTGTTCCAAAACCTCTCCAGGCCCTTTATTTGAAGCCATGCTCCCCCCAAATCTCTCTGGATGGGGGACCTATTGTCAGTCTCTGACAGGGAGATCTTTCTAGGGAAGGCTGTTTTTCTAATTCTAGCACGGCTCTGACTAAACTCTGATAATCTGCCAATAGACTGCTGATGGCAGAGCAATCCAGTTCCTGTTTTGGGTGCCAAAAATCAGGAAGCCGGAGCTGTGCACAACAACTTCGCACGTGAACTTGGGCCTCACTCACCCCGAACCTGTAATTTGGACATAGAAATCCTTCACTGGTTGACCTTCTCGATGTATCCATCCCAACTTGCACTGCAGACTTCCAAAGTATAGGCCTGCCTGAATCCAAATCCTGGGGCTGGAAGAATACTTGAAGGGTCATTTGGGCCATCCCCCTGCCTCTGGACAGCCGGGTGGTAGCATACTCTCAAAGCCCTACTTGGAAAGGGTTGTCACAGCCCCTCCTGAGTTTATGATGCCTTTCTCTAGCCAACTTTCCACCTCGGTGAAACAGGGAGATTGATGTTGACCTGTCTGACAAAGTTTGTGGGAACAAATGGCTAGACAGTAAAATAGTGTGCACAGCTCAAGCCCCATCAAAGTGCTCGAGAGCCCCACACGTGAACGTGCAGTCTTTCTGGCTGAGTGTCAGTAATAAACCATGCTTTCCTGGGAAAAGGAATAAACATGCAGGAGCTTCAGCCTAGATTTGTACAGTCAATTTTTCTGAATAGTTCCCAGCTCTGTGCACTGGGCTGGCTTGGCAATTAAGTGCCTTGATCTGCAGGAGAAGGAGAGTGGGCTGGGGAGATGAAGCACTTGAAAATGATGAGATGGAAGGGAGGCAAGGTCTGGGAGAGAGGGTTATACACAGAATAAAAGAATTAGGGAGGTTGCGGCTGGGTTTGAGCACGAAGGGGACATTGTTCACACTGGCTGGGCTGGCACAGGGGCCGGCAGGAACCAAGGAGAGGGCAGGAGGGGACCGAGAGGAGACAGCTGAGGAGTATGCATGGGGATGGGAGCAGTAGCCAACTGCGCCGGGCTGTGCTGGAAGGGCCAGGCAGCTCAAGGAAGGGACAGCAGCTTCTGTGGAGCAGGCAGGCAGGCCGGGGCAGCTGGCGTGCCCAGAGGACACGTTAGAGCAGCATTGCAGACTTCCAAAAGCCATTTGGCTGACAAGAACCTATTTGGCCCACCAAGTTACTATTGTGTCTGCCCGCCTTCCCCAGCCCACCCTTTCCTTGCCCGCCAAGCCCCTCAGTTCTACCCTGCAGCCCCCTTTGTCACTCCGATAATGACGCACGGACATCTGGCTGGAAAGCTAGCCCAGAGCACCGCCCTGAGCCCCAGGGACAGACCCCAAATGTGAGGGCCACCATGGGAGGCCGGCCTGATTGCTGAGGCTCTGGCACATGGCCAGTGCTCAGCTCCAGGCTGGTGCCCTGGGGCCTGGGAAGGGGGAGGGAGGCAGGCAGTGTGATGAGCAGGCCAGGAGGGAAGTAAGCCATGGCCAGATGTGCAGTCGGGGAGCCACACGTCCCCAGAGCCAAGCCACATAATACCCATCTGCCGGACAGACCTTGGAGAAACTCTTGTTTTACAAAAGAACAAATTGAGGTCCAAAGAGGAGAAGGGACTTGCCCAAGGTCACACAGAAGGTTTGTAGAGAAACTAGCATTTAGAGCCCCGACCCCACAGCTTAAACTGCCACAACCAGCTGACCTTTCTGGTGACCTCCAGCTTGAGCATCCGGCTCCAGCCTGCAAAACGGGAGGGGCTGGTGAAGGAGGAAGGCCTGGCATCCCCCGGGACACAACCCCAGGGAATGGCCCTCATGGGTTTGATTATGACCCCCAGGTTTTGTGGCTGAAGCAGCTGCTTGGCCAAGGCTATGCGGGCAGCAGGGGGAGGCCGGCCAATGGCGCTGCCCGCACCACGCTGTCCAGCTCTCTCGGGTGGGGGGATGGGAAGCCTACTCTCCAGACCTGAGCAATTCCACTGGTGGCTGCCACTCTGCTAGGTCACAGTGCCATCTAGCGGCCACCGTGCCCACTCTCGGGGGACTCGCGGACTGCGGGCCGACATTGGGGTTGGTGCCGAGTTGAATGGAGGGAAGCCCACTCGCCCATAGTCCCTAGTTCAAGGAGAATGCCAAGCCCCAACTTTCCCAGATGCCGGCGGCCCCTTGGAGCCTGGAAGGTACAGGGAATCCTGAGAATTAGTTGTCCATGTGGCAGAGGGCCTGGCATGGAACCCGAGGAGGGGGAAGGTGAGGACCAAGAGGTCTACACTGGCCTCTGCAGCCCTGAGTGACCTTGGGCACATCCCCAGCCTCTCTGAGCACCTTGAACTAGCAGCGTGAACCACTGTCTCACAGCGCTGCTAAGAGGACAGGCTCTGGCGTCACAGTGCTAGGTACCAGTCCTATCCAGGCAGCGATCGGCAGCTTACTAATGTCTGTGGACCTCAGCTTTCTCACCTACGGTGGGGGTGTGAGAATGAAGGTTGGCAAACATAGGACATGGCCAGCACAGGGCCTGGCCCACAGGTAGGCCCCTCGGAGCGTAGACCCTATCCTCTGAGGTGCCCACAGGGATGCCAGGGCCCTCTGCTGGGCACCTCCTGGATGCAGGGAGCGTCCTGCAAGGCACAGGGGGCAGCACAGAGCAAGCCCGCCCAGCCCCTGCCCTGGAAGCATTGTCCATTTGTCCCCCGACCCCCAGTCTGCCCTTCAGCGCCGGGTACAGCCATGGGCCTCTTCGTGCCCATCTCTATTGGAATCCACTTGTCTTCCCTCTTAACTCTGCCCCCCCCCCCCCCCCCCCCCCCCCCCCCCCCGCCAGTCTCTATTCCCTCCCCAGGAGCTCTGCATTTCGGCCTCACCCTCTGAGGGAGCATCTGCCTGGGCTGCAAGGCAGTGATTAAAGAATCCTTACAAGAAATTTGGAAAGAAAATGAAGGTGGATTTATGATGTGGGGTGGGGATTTTTGCTGTTGGCTGGGAGTGGTGTAGAACAAAGAGGAGGGCAGATCTGATTTATAGGAAGTCATTATTGGAGAAGGAGATGCCTAAAGCCCAGCTGAGGCCTTCTGGCGGCTCCCCAGCAGCCGACTCCAGAGAGGTGACCGTGGGCAGCAGAGTGAGGGCCACGGAGCACCCCAGTTTGCCAGGGTGCACTGCCTTGCAGTAGGAGCACAGCCAGATCTGATGGGCAGCACTGGAGTGACAGGCTCCTCCAGCAGGGCCCAGGACCCTCCAGGAGGGCAGCCCCAGACCTGCCCCAGAGCACATGGGGTGTCACTGTACTGGGTGAGTGACAAGAGGGGGCATCATTTTCTTTCAGAACAAACACGTATATGTCATATGATACAAATACAATCTTTTCTTCTGCTAAAATAAGGTTTTAAAGGTCAAGCCTGTGGCTGACCACTCTGGGCCTTACCAGGAGCAGGGATCCCTCTTCTGCCTGGAGGGGACTTCTGTAGAAACATCTTAGAGCACGCTGTGGGGGAGTACAGGCTCCAGGGTCATGCAGGTGTGGATATGAACTGTGACCCACTGCCCGCTGGCTGCGATTATACCTCCTGGAGCCCAGGTTTCCTCACCCGGCAAGTGGTCAGGTGAGATGAAGCTACAGAATGTCTCGTACACATGACGGGAGAGCAGGGAGGCAGAGGGGCTGCTATTAGATACAAGTCCATATCTAATACCCTGCCCTCCACACACTCAGAGCCCCACCCAGCATCTGTACGTCTCACAGAGGGTTTATGGGTAGCACCAACACAGTATTATTCTGTGTTTGAATTTTCAGGAAATTTAGGATGAAAGACCCTGTTACCATCATGCACTGTCCTCACACCCCCTTCTCAAACACACACACATACACACACACACATCATTCCTCACCCTTATGTTTTCCAGCATCTTTGCTACTCTTATATAATTGCTTGGATGTTCTCGGAAGCCTGCAGGCCTTGGCATCCACAAGAATCGTAAGAATTTTATTTCTGTTGAGGTCTCAGTAGATTAATCCCATGGGTCCAAATTCCTTGACCAAGGGGCCTCACAAAGCCGCAGTGGTGTGGACTCCAGATGGGCCCAGGAATCCACTCCCAGCCATGCTCGTCCTGAGTTTCAGTCTAGAGGATGAACTGGGAGAATGGGAAGGAGCCTTGGATATCTCATTCCCCCACCCAGTTCACAGGGAGGGAGACCAGGGCCTGAAGAGCACACAGCTCAAGTTCCTGTAGCCAAAGCAGGTGCAAAGGCCGGGCAAGGACCTAGAGGCTTTTCCTTAGCAAGGCAATGCCCACCTCCTCATGCCTGGGTCCTCTGGCCCACAGTTTGGGGTGGTTCAGCAGCACCCACGCTTTTGTTCTCCACAGCCTCTCTTTTCCGTCCTTACCCCACCACCCCTGGCTCCCAGATACAATACGGCCTTTCAGCGGGCCACCCCAGTATGGCTTCGATGCAGTCTGAGAAACGGATTGCCTGTACCCAAATTGGACTTGAGTCTGCCTTGCCAAAGCTCAGGGGTTCAGAACTTTAGGGGTGCAGTTCTTGAGGATAAATGAGGCTGCCCCATGGGGAGCAGGACCAATAGGCAGATAATCAGAGGGGGCACGCAAGGATGTGGCAAGAGGAAGAAGAGCAGTGGGGAGGCATTTCCCCTGTAATTCCACCTCCCCCACCCAGCT
Organism: Panthera uncia; assembly: GCF_023721935.1. Classification (NCBI taxonomy): domain Eukaryota; kingdom Metazoa; phylum Chordata; class Mammalia; order Carnivora; family Felidae; genus Panthera; species Panthera uncia. The sequence goes on along the minus strand of NC_064818.1, from coordinate 54,980,702 downwards.
TGATGGGCAGAGTGAGAGGCCGCCAGGAAGGGTTGGGCAGGGAGCAGCGTCTACACCCAACAACGGAACAAGGAAGCCTTAGACGCTTGAAAGTCCTGGGGAAATAAGGAGATTTTATTAACCTAGCAGGTGGGAAATTGTCCCAGCTAATGACTCTGTGGCACCTGACATTTTCCAAGGTACCTTCCGAAAACCAGCTCACTTAATATTTATGACAGCCCTGAGACGGAACTGTTGTTATTGTCAGTCTCACGTTATAGGTGAGAAAATAGACGCCCAGAAAGGCTGGGTGAGGCGCCCAAGGTCACACTCAAACCTCCTGATCCCTAGTCTTCTTTCCCACCACCAGGGCTGCCTCTCCAGCCCCAAGTGGGGAAACTGCTTGTCCCCAAGAGGATGTGCCTGCCTCAAATATAAAAGCATTCATTGATGTAAAGTAGAATTTAACTCACAATTGGGACATCATCCTCCAAGGCTAAAATAAAGATGTTCCTGAGTGCCCCTCATGCAGCCACAAAAGGTGTGTGCTAAACCTTAGGAGGGGAAGAGCTGGGGGGAGGGAGAACGGGTAGAAGATATTGAATCAGGAACCTCTGTCACTGGCCACACAGGGAGTGGAAGTATCCGGCTACCCTTAGGATGGATGGATTTTGTTGGTTTGAAGAGGACTTACGTGGTCCACCTGGGAGGAGGGTTTCCCCTGCACAGCAAGGGGTGCCAGTACTTGATCGCCCCCGTCTCAGACCCCAGTTGGACTCTCCATCCTGAGGCCGTGGGGGCCTGTTCCCAAGAGGCTGTCTCCCCGACTGTCGACTCACCTGCTCCCCAACTGTGCGGCGAACTTGCCAAGAAGGAGTTGTGGGTAACATCTCTGTTATGGTCCAGTTGCCATGGCAATAAATTGTCACTAATTAGTAGTGTGGTTACCATGGCAATTTTCTAATAATTACAGGTTACAAATGGTACAAGCTTTCAACCCAACCCAATTAGTTAATTAGAAAGATTTAGAAATTTGTCCAAGAGGGAAATAACCTGCTTTGTAGAAAATGAAGAGAATGTGTCACAGCTTGAGAGCCAGAGGCAGAGAGGAAATTGGAGAACACCAGAGTAGGGAGGAAGGATGGAGTTGCATGGTGGCAAGTCCCAGAGCCCCACCTGGAATTTCCGGGGGCCCAGGCAAGGCCGAGGGTTTCTCACTGAAGCCTGTTCCTGGGCTGGAATCTGGCAGGACCAGGGCAGGGACGGCTGCCAGCAGCCACTTCGCGGCTCCTCTGAATGGGCAGAAGTGGTGCTCAGGTTGCAGGCCAGCACCGCTCTCTGCTGGCTTTAGGAAAGGCGTCTGAAAGCCTCCCCACCCCACACTGTGGCTGTCCTAATGAAGAATGCATTTCACATCTTGGATGATGCTCCCCGAGAGCACTGTGGATTCAGTGACTCCATTTTCATGAGGCTTGGGCTCTCCTTGAGAGCTAATTAGATTACCTGGGAGGAATATGGGAGGCCCAGGGCCCAGAATGTGTTAATTTGGAGCTTAACCATGAGAGCAAGAAGAATGGCACTGCGATTTGCCCCATCTTCTCCTCCTGGCCCCCAACACTTGTACTGGTGGGCAGACTGTATTACACGGGTGAGAAAGGCCCCATGATTTCCTCCAGGAGCATCTCTCAGAGGACAGAAGGAGTCTGGGGACCGAGAGAACCTCCATCCCAAATTAGCAGTCACTTTATGGAAACCTCTTCCCCATCCAGGCAGGCAGGCAGGCAGGGCTTAGGCATCACTCAGGTCGGCCTGAGCTCTCATTTATTTAACAAATAACAATAATAAGTCCTTCTGAGTGCTCTGAAAACTATTCTTATTGTACTGAATAGCCCATTAGAGCAGTGCATTTCAAATTTTACTGTGCACACGACCACCCAGGGATCCTTCCAGAAGGCGAGTTCTGGCTGGGGAAGGACCTGAGACTCTGCATTTCTAACAAGGTGGCTCCCTTGCAGCAGATTCATGGACCTGACTCTGAGTAGCAAGGGAGTAGGATTCACAAAGAGACTCTGTGAGGATCTCACCTCACGTATCCTCTTAAAAATCCTAAAATAGAAAAAGCAGGTCACACAACCCCCATTGCACAGATGAGAAAACTGAGGCTTAAAGGGTAATATAAATTGCCCAAGCTCACACTCCTTGTGAAAGGCCTTGCTGGGATTAGAATCCATGTCCCAGTCCTGGTCAGGCTGTTTTTCTGCCCAATATTTGGGGGTGTGGCTTCCAACTCTTGATTCGAAGCCCAGTAGTTGGGGCTGTTTGTTCAAGATGTCTTAAGATTGGACTTGTTGACACAGATAGCTCAAATTTGATCTTGGAGACATCAAACCCTAATGTAAAGCTGGCTTGATTTCTTTCTTTAAAAAAAAAAAAAAGTATGTAGTTATTGGATTTTTTTTCCTTTCAAACTACAGAAGCAGTTCTGTTGCAACAAGCCAGATAACACAAAGACATTCCCAAAAAAGGCCAACTACCGTCCCTCCTTCCCTCCCCAAATCCCACCCCATCTAGCAGTCTGGGTTAACAACTCAGGGTGTGGCCTTTCCCACTTCTCCCCCAACTCAAGAACGAGCTTGTGTAAACATGTTCAGAAATATCATGTATTTTCTTTTTTTTTTTTTTTAAATTAAACTAAGATTACACAATACCATTACTTGGTGAATTCCTTTTTCATTTAACAGTATGTCACGGGCACTCTTCCAAGTCAATACATATGGATCTACACAGTCTTTTTAGTGGCTGCAGAATGGTCTGTCGTATGGATGCACCATAATCCATTCAACCCGTCGCTGTTGATGGACATTCAGCCTGTTCCCAGTTGTTTGCTCCATCACACAAAGTTAAGAAAACATCCTGTAGCTTTAGCTAGAACCTCTTCCTAGATGTTCTTAGAAGAGGAGCACACCCGGTGTCTTGACTGGCTTATGTATGACTGGGGGTGGGGGTGGGGGTTGTCCAGAAAATCTGTGACTTGACCAAAATGTGGTGGGTAGACCTGGGCTAAGGGAGTATTGGAATTCGGCCTCTGAAGGGAAGGGAAGGATATGGTGGCTTCTACGTTCCATAGGTCACAGAATCGTTGCTTTGCGCGGAGTGACTCTGTCTTGCCCCTCACTTGCCTCATCATCAGTGTGGTCATGCTCCACACAAGTTTACAGGACTGCGAGCCCAGATCTGGGCTCAGAGAAGCATCCAGAAGGTTGGAATTTCCCCCCACCCCCAAAGCTCTTCTGAGGCATCTCGCCATAGCAGCTTCTCGAAGGCCTCCTCGCGGGCCTGAGGCCTTGCCTCTGCCACTTACTGTGGATCGATGTCCTCTCCTAGGGGGCCGGGGTGTCAGCGTGGGGCCCATCCTCAGCAGCAGCGCCTCAGACATCTTCTGTGACAACGAGAATGGGCCCAACTTCCTCTTCCACAACCAGGGCGACGGCACCTTCGTGGATGCTGCTGCCAGTGCTGGTGAGTGCGACCGCTGCCCTGCGTCCCTCGATGCCCCAGGCTCGCCTCCGGGCTGCCCTGCCCCCTCCAGCGTGGCCCACAGGCCTCAGGGAGAGTGGGACAAGTAGTCATCTGCACCATACAGGGAAACCTTGCTTGTTATCTTCAGTTCCACATCCCCCAGGCTCAGGCCACGGGGAATGTTCGCCGCTGGGGAAAGGGGGAGCCTGTAACTCATGAGCAGTATCCATTTTCCAGCGACTAGAATTGGCCCGTGTTCCTCTGAGTCCTGCTTGAGTTCTCAGCCTTAATTTCTCCTCCAAGCTGCCTCTTTCCTGGTCCCCTCCCCACATTCACCTTAACCATTGAATTCAATCAAGTAGCCATTTATTGAGCCTCTGCTAAGTGCCAGGCTGGGGGTAAGAGTTGGGGGTGCTGATCTGAACACCACATCCTCCCACCACACACACATACACTCACAGGCATAGGTATTCTAGAGAGGGGAAAAGATGGATAAACAAATAGCTCTAATAAGAGGGAGGCTAAAATCCACATAAAATAGTACTTCGGGTTCCCAGCTCTCCTCCCCTTCCTCCCTCTTTGTTCATCCCTCATCTGCCTCAGGGCCCTTGCACCTGCCATCCTCTCTGTCTGAAGTGCCTTCTCCGTTTCTCTGTCTGCAGAACTTCTATTTATCCTTCAACACTCAGCTCAGATGTTATCTATGAAGCCTTTCCTGCCTCTGTCTGTACTACCTGGCAAGATTCACACTCCCTCCTCTGCATTCACACCATCCTGCGTACACTTCTTGGTCAGGCTTCTGTTTTGCTAAAATAATCTATGTCTACGAGGACTAGGCACTGTGCTGTTCATTCTTGACACCGCACTTGGCACACAGTGGTCACCCAGTAAATTTTGCTGAATGGCAGAATGGACACTTCATAAAAGTTTGTGGATATAATCAGCCTGCCCTTCAACCACTTCCCCCCACCCGCTTCCTCCACACATTGCCAATGAAAGGATTGATTTCACCTCTTTCTGGGCAGCATGGGGATGAGCTGTAGCCTCCAGAAGAAGGGGTGAGCGGGAATCTAGACACATAGATCAAAGGTCCTACAAGCTCCAGCTAGTGCTGACAGCTAGCATCAAATCCCTGAGCGAGCACCAATCCGTTCTCTGTGACTTACAAGTACCTAATCCCCCAGCTCTCTGCTCGGGAGTTCCCATGTTGAACACCACCTCTCCGCTTGTAGCCAGTCAACTCCCCTCCTGCCTTTCCCTCTTCTCCTTCCCGGCAAAGCCAGAGCTGGAGGCAGCGGCCCTGGCGCCTGTCCTCCCACCCGGCAAGCACACACACCCCGGTGCTGTATACTCTGGCAGCAAATTTTCTCATTGCTGAAAAATCATAAAATGAAGGGAGGTAGTAGTGGAGAAAGCCTAGAGGATTTGATAAGGTGTTAAAGAGATGGGAGCAGAGGTGAGCGAACAAGTTGGAGCGGGAGAAGGTATCTGGCGGGAGGAGAGAGGAAAGGTGCTAGGCCCGTAATTGAAAGTCAGAATGATTGCAGGGGTTTAACAAGACATGTCAAGAGGGCATTCATCACCCAAACAGATGCTGCTGTGAAATGCAGCCTGGCACCGATTATTCCCGTGAAAGGGAACCAGCTCCTTGTCAAGGTGCCTCGTAGATAGGAGAGAAATGGGCCAACACAGAAGGCCACCGACATTAGGACTGGGGAGTTTTGTAGAGAATTAATGGGGTATTAATCCTAGAGGTGGGAGGCTGCCCCTGCTCCTTTGCAAAGCCTCCTCCTCAAGCCTGGGCCTCACTGCCTCTTCTCCACGCCCCACCCCCCCACCTCCCACCCATCGTCTAGATCCTTCCCTCCCCCAAGGGGATGCTCAGCCTCCAAGGTTCTCAAGGGGCCCCAGCCCTACCTTCTCCTGGCTCCCATCCCCAGGAGCTCTGTGGTTGCAGCTGGCGAGAGCTCCCTGTGCCCTGGATCCCGTGATCCCCCCTCCATTACATTGTCCTGTCACCCACCATCTGTGAGGGCCTGATGGCCACCGGCACTTTGTCCTCTGAAAGAGTTGGCATGGGCATCAGCATTTAGAACCAGCATCTACAGCCTCTCAGCTCCACGCATGGCCTGAGGGCACGTATCTGCTTTGCGCAGCCAGGAGGTCAGGCCATCCCTCTGGGCAAAGCCACCCCATGTCCTCCCCCGGGATCAGCTCAGTGGGCACTGGCTGATGCGGGGACAGCATAAGCAGGTCACGCTGAACACACAAGCTTCTCTTCCCAGAGCTCATGAGGCACACTGTGGGTTTCTCTGTTATGGTGTGGTATTTCCTCTGCTGTCACCAATGTCCCCAGTTGCCTTCTGTCAAATTATTTATGTCTCTTCGTTCATTCAGTAAGTATTTACTGAAAACTACCGGATCACCACAGGCCCTGAGATGGATGCCATGTGAACACAGGTGAATAAGAAGACAGTCCCTGACCTCATGGAGTGTAAGGTCTAGTGGGGAAACCTGACACTAAGCAAATAAACCGCAAAGGGACATAATTGCACCTGTGATGTGCACGGTTGAGGGGAAAAATGAGAGGCTGTCAGGGAAGATAACCAAGTAGTTGGGAGGAGCTGTTTTCATGGGAGTGGTCAGGGGAGGCTTCCTGAGGAGGTGACATTGTAGCTGAGAGCAGAAGAAAAACAAGGAGCCAGGTAACCAAGAGCCAGGGGGAGACATTCCTGGAGCAGAGACAAGCTTGAGCAAAGGCCGTAAGCCGGAAAGAGCAGGGCTCATTTGAGGAACGACAGGAACCCAGGAAGGCAGAGCTTATGAGGAAGGGGGACAGGGGTATCAGATAAAGGCCAGATAAGGTGGGCAGGGGCCTTGTGCTCCCCAGGCAGGAATCTGAACTTGGCCCAGCAGTACTGGGGAGCCACTGAGAGATTTGAACAAAAGAGTGATGACCAACTTACTATATACCCCAGTGGCAGTGCCGGGCGCCTGGTTCTGGAGAACTTTAGTCCTCCGGAATTTCCGTGTCTCCTTCCCGTCCCCATGCTACCCCAAAACTGAGTGAAAATTGTGTGCTTGCTGGGCAGATGCAGCTGAAGACAAGTCTGGTTCTCTTTGCAACCACATGGCTGGCCCGCCACCTGCCCCTGTGGAGAAATTCTGGGCTGGCCAGCGCGGCTCCCCCTCTGCTCGAAGGGCAGGGTCAGCGCAAGGGTCGCCCTCCTGGTCTCTTTCCAAGAGGCTCCAGCAAGGTGTTTGTGGAGCCTGCAGGGGGCACTGCCTTGAGGGTTCCTGTCTTTCCTCCCCAGGTGTGGACGACCCGCACCAGCACGGGCGAGGTGTTGCCCTGGCCGACTTCAACCGTGATGGAAAAGTGGACATCGTTTATGGCAACTGGAATGGCCCCCACCGGCTCTACCTGCAGATGAGCGCCCACGGGAAGGTCCGGTTTCGGGTAAGAGGGGACCTCTCCCTTCCTCCCTGCCCTCCGCCGGCCAGCACTGTGAGTGGCCCTGGCATATCCTGGGGATACAGCCCTGCCTCCGCCTCCCCCCAGGCTGAGAAGAGGCTTGTGGCTCTGCAGAACCTCGAGGCAGGAGAGCCACAATGAACGTAGCATCTGGGGGAAGATGATGGACTCCAGTCTGGTCTTCTAGTGCCTGGAGCAGAGGGGGCCACAGGCAGAGGAGGGGCAGCAGCTTCCCAAGGTGGGCAAGAACAGGTCAATGAAGGCTCTGGAAGGTGGACTTCATTCCTGGATCAGCAGCGTTTTTCCAGGTGGCTCCTGGAAAACCTGATCTTTTCAAGTTTAAGTTCAGGTTAAGCATGCAGTGGGGAATAGAGGGACAGGGGAGGCTGAGGCTACAGACCTCCCAACAGCTGCCCCCCCCACACCAAGGACAGTTGGCAGAGGGTGGGCAAGATGACCTCAAATCCCTCTCTGTGCCCCCTCCCTGAGCTGTCAATAGATTGTGGTGCCAAGAATTCTCCAAAGGGGCTGTTTGGTGACAGTGCCACCCACCTGATGAGCTTGAGTTTGGAGCTTTCTCAGGGAGCTTCCATAGGATGGTTGAAACGGGTCTGAGGGAGTCCAGATTGTTCTGGAGGTATCTAGGTCTTGCCAAAATCCTCTGCAAGAGTGAGACAGTTCTAGCATTTGCCTGATGCTTGATTGTCCCAGGGGAGTGTCCAGGAACCTTATGTCTAGCTGGCCACCACAAGCTCCCTCCCCCATAGGCAGCCACCTTGCAATGCTCAGACCCAGCTGCTCTCTCCCTTGAGACCCAGGCTCTCTGGGAAGGAAGGGGGCATACCCTGAACTTGGGCAGTTGATCCTGGATGATTTTCATCTGTATTCAGCTTTTTCTTCTAACCCAGCTTCTCTGCCAGGGGTGGTTTTCTCCTCAGGCCATTTGACAGTGTCTGGGGACATTCCTGGTTGTCACAAATGAGACGGGTGCTACTGGGATCTAACGGGTAGAGGACAGGGAGGCTGCTCAATGTCCTATAATGCACAGGACAGCCCCCCCAGCACAGAATGATCCAGGCCCAAACATCAGTGTGCTGGGTTTGAGAAACGCTGCTAAGCCTTCTGGTGGCCCTGCTCCAGAGCTCATGGGAGCAATAATAATGATAATAGATGCCCCATTTATCAGGTGCCTTCCATGTGCCAGGAACTGTGCTAAGCGCTTTACATACATTATCTCAGAAGCCCAGGCGTCCAATGGGGTGACCCCAAGGGGGCTATGTAGGTTTCCATTTTTATAGGATCAATAGAATAATAACGAATTAGAGATCCTGAGGTCTCTTTTTTCTCCAGCTCTTAAGGCCCTGTTCAGCCTATCCTGGCCAACTGGCCAGGCTCTTAATCAGCCTCATTACTACGCTGATGGGGACACCCTCCCTCCTGGCCTCCCCAGGACAGGCAGCTCGCCAGCTGTCCCAGGCTGGCTTATTCCCGCAGCAGATGGAAGGGGGGGGCCTACATAAGAGGCCAAGGAGCAGGGCCAGGCCAAGGGGCAGAGGGGCACCCCCAGAAACACCGAATGTCCCTTCCCAGCCCTTTCCATGCGGTACCTGAGATTTCGACAGGCTGCTCGAATCTTTAAGGGACAAAACCATCTACAATAGATATTCTTCTCACAAACAAAAGAAACGCATCTTCTTCTATTTCAAAGGAAGTCCCGCACCCAGGACCCTTTTGCTAGGTCCACCAGGCCCTGTCAGCACTTCGAGGCCCAAGCTGGGCTCTCCTGGGCTTAGGGTCTCCCCATGAGCCCTGGACAGGTATATCTGATACTGCAAACCCCAAAGCAAATGTCTCAAAAATATTGAAAGACTTCCAAGAAAAAACATAAGATAACAGCAAAACCACAGCTAAAAGCCACCTCTGCCGCATTCCGTGAGACTGATAGCATGAGCGAGGCCAGTACAGATCGCCAGGGATCTATTTCATGCCCACTGTGCCAAGCATTTTATATGCAGTCCTCACAGCCTGAGCTGCTATTCCTAGCCCCATGTTCCTAATGAAGAAAGTGAGACCTGAGAGGTTAATAACTTTCCTGAGATCACACAGCTACTCAGCAGAGAAGCCTGGATTCAAATGCACAGCACCTTCCAAGGTCCCCCCAACCCCCTAGCTTCTGACTCTCCTGCAGAGGAGGAAGGACATAGCATCTGGAGTCAGAAGCCCTGGCTCCCACCCCATCATTAGCTATGACCATGGGTGATTTCCCTCCTGCCCCAGGACTCCATCATCTCACCTGTAAAATGGGAATACTAATGTCTGCCCTTCCTCAAGTGCCTGATGGGAGGGCTACGTGTGACCCTGCCTGGGGAACAGCCAAGTGCTTCACTGGTGTGAATCAGGACTGTTCCTCTTACCTCCTTGTCCTGCTATAAGCAGCCCGAGTTCTGTGTGGCCCTGAGTGCAGCCACCACAGGTCCCTTCTGGGGGAGGTGAGACAGGAGGTGTTAGGTCAGCTGTCTTTTCTCCTGGATTGCATCCACACGCATATGCAGTGTGGGGAGTCGGCCTGCTGCTCACCTGCCCTGTCCCACTCATCTGTCCACTGACCTCTGTGGCCTTCTCTCCTCCCAGGATATCGCCTCGCCCAAGTTCTCCATGCCATCCCCTGTCCGCACAGTCATCGCCGCCGACTTTGACAATGACCAGGAGCTGGAGATCTTCTTCAACAACTTCGCCCACCGCAGCTCCTCAGCCAACCGCCTCTTCCGGTAGACACTTCAGCCTAGCCGGAGGCCTCGCGCTCTTGCCGGCTGGGAGTTGGGGAGGAAAGTGTAGGACTCAGTGGGTGGTTCCCAGGGCTGAGGCAGGGGAAGGTCCCCTGATGAAGAAACAGAGGAGGGAAGGAAGGATTGAGAGAGAAGCTGTGCGATGGAGGGCAGATCCTGGGCAGGAAGCTGGTGTCCTGCTGTTGTGGGGGAAATGGTCAGGGACATGGCCCAAAGCGTTTCCAGAAGCCAAGCTCTATGGGAGAGAAATCCACACACCCACAAAAAGGAGTTACAGAGTCAGATTTGTTTGGGCGCACCTGTGGGTAAGCAAAGACAGGGAGGTTTACTGGCTGCAGGACTTCTCAGAGCCTTTAACATGACCAGGAGTGTTTTTATTTTCTGAAAGGTAGATGGAGCATTCCAAATAGATTTGACCACAGGACACTTCTTTCAAAGATTTTCCTCTTGGGACTAGTGCTCTGCAAAACGTGCCTTGGGAAATGCTAGATGAGACAATTCATGGTAGACAAGTTAAAGGGAGTGACAGAATGGAAGAAATCTGTTAAGGATCTGCATCTGGGGAGGAAAGGTTGGATGTTCAGAGGCAATACTTCTCTAAGAGGGGTCCAGGGACCACTGTCATCAGAATCACCTGAGTGCTTATTTAAAGTACAGAATCCCAGGGCCCACCCAGGTTTCCTGAATCAGAATCTCCAGAGGTAAGGCCCAGGAATCTCTATTTTTAACACTGGGCATCCATCAGGTGATTCCTATCACACTAAAGTTTGAGAACTGCTGTTGGGGAACCTCAGGACCCATGTGACCTGAGGCAGCCCTGTTCCTGGCCTAAAACATGCTAATGGGGCTCAGGACCAGGTGGGGAGAGGAGGCAGGTGGGGCAGGGGGCTTTGGATTCAGGAAATGGGCCCGATCACCTGCTTGGCTCCCCAAGGCCCCCATCGCCCCCATCCCCTACCCCAGGGGGGCCCTAACTATTAATAAAAGGCAAGAGCTGTGACTAAGCATGTTTTTAAATATAATTATTAACAAAGCATCAATCCTGACTGGATGTAATCACCCCCCGAAGGCACTAGATTTACTAATTAGGTGCCTTGCAAAAAGCTTATTCACAACTTCCAGATTAATTGCGGAAGATCAATTGCTCGTTAACAGAGACACCACTTTCCTTCTCTGGCTAATAAAGTGTCACTCGCCAGGGCCCCTAAGCAGCAGGGGGTCTAGTGCTCTCATCCCTGTGGCCCCAGAACCCAGGCGCCTCCCCTGTCTGCCTGCCTGTCACACCACCCAGCCTCCTTCTGACCACCCCGAGGGCGGGCTGGCCCAGAGCTGCCATGGATGAAGACAGTGTCATCACATAGTGGCCCCACGGGTTAGCGTGTTTGCCTCCACGCAGCAGCCGTGGAAGCCACTTCCGAGGTCCGTGGCTGTGCTCCAAGTCCCGGCGGCAGATGGCTGGGTCCTGAGCATACAGCCAACAGTGTGAGGGGCTATAGCTCGGCCCACCACTCAGCCGGCCACTCGGGAAGTTTAGCCCCAACCTGTCCCTGTTGCTGAACAGAACGTGGCAGGCTCCTTGTAGGAGACACTGGGGACCCAAAACCTCAGTGGGTTTGAGCTTGCAATCTTTCAGTGAAGAGGAGGGTAACCAGGGAATTCGTCACCCACACCAGATGCTTGCTGAGTGCAAGGGGGTCCTGTTAATGGTGGAACAGCAGGCAAGCAGGGACTCTCCCAGGCCAGCCGGGATATGTGTGGTCACACCAGACGCGCCTCTGATCTGTTCTCATCACCCCTGGACCGCACCTCATCTCTCTCAAGGGGATTCCTGCATCGGCCTTCAGCAGGTGTCTGTGTCTAGTCCTCCAGAGCAAGCTGTTGAAAATGCAGATCTAGCCACACCCTTCTTCTGCTTAAAACCTCTTAGAGGCTCCCCATTGCCTTCTCTTTGGCTCATCCCACACTTCCCGGCTTTGTCCCCACTCTCCGCTTCCCCGTTCACAACGGAGCTCCAGATCCTGCCAGCTTTGTTCACTTCTGGGCTGTGCCAGGCCTGGCCCCTCGTGCTGCCCACCCACTCTGCGCCTTGCTCCTCCCTCTTCGTCTCAATGACACATACTTACTCATCCTTCTGGTCTCAGCTTAGTTGGCCCTTCCCCCAGGAAGCCTATCCTGGTTACCTAAAATTGGGTGAGCTTGTCGAGCGCTGCCCTCCCCGCAGCCCCCCTGCCTGTGGGCCTTCAGCACGCTGCATGAGACGCCCCCCGTCGTCGTGGCCCCTGAGCTCCATCCTTCCTGATGTACACCACAGCCACAGGGCCCAGCGCAGCGGACAGCACGCGGAAGTCACTGCAAAAGAATTTGTTTAATGAATACGCAAATACAGCAGAACTTATCCTCAGGAACCCTTGAGTGCATTGTCACCTGAACCAAGGGATGTCTCTGCCCAGCCGCGAAGAGTCTGCGGGACACAGGTGGTCAAAGGGACCGTGGTTGCTGGCAGGCTGAGGCATACACACCTCCAGCAGGTGCACGGACGCCCAAGTGCAACCAGGCACGCCGCCCTCGGCCCACACCACACACGTGGATGTGCTCAGCACAGATGCCCTGTGTGGTGAACAGAGGGTTCTTCCAGGGCAGCTACTCAATGCTGCAGACCCCTTGCAGTTCTGCACCCCCGCCCCCACCACAGGCTCCAGCTCAGGGGACCCCTGCCCCCTTCTGAAAGTACTAACCACCTCTCAGCCCTCTGATGACTCTCTGTGAGGGGCAGACAAGAGCCACCTGCAGTGTTTCGGGGAGAGCGATCACGTCCCTCCCAGCCCTGTCTCCCCCCAGCACTGCTCCACACATCCAGAGCACCCAAGGCTGTGAGACTCTAATGAGAGAAAAATCGGAGGAGAGCTCACCACCATCATCAGCATTCAGCTCAGTGTGGAGAAGGAGCAGGACGTTCACAGTGGGTTTTTCTGAAGCAAATATTACCGTGATTCAGAGCTTAAAATAGACAGAGCCCCTGCAGCCCAAGGAGAGCCCTTTCCTCCCTTTTTGCCACTGGGCTTCATCCCTGTGTCCCACAGACATGCGCCCGGAGCTTCCTGCAAGCCACGCGCTGTGTTAGGTGCTGTGGGAGATGCAAGAATGAGTCACACGTGGTCCCAGCCTGCAAAGACTTGCAGTCTAACTAGGAGATAAGACACATCCATTCAGAGCTTTAGCACGAGGCAGAAAGTGATAAAGGCCAAGCAGGAAGGCATTGCTTCCAGCAGGACTATCAGGGAGGGCTTGGAGGAGGCGGCGTTTGAGTGGTTTCAATCCTGGGCACACCCAGAACTTGGAAACCTGGGGCCACTGGAAGGAAAGTGAAGGTCGGTTGAAGGTAGCTGCTTCCCTGCCCCTTCTCCATCCATCAGCTGCCCTTCCCCAGGCTGTCTATAATTCATCCATTAGAGAGGGAAAAATCAATATTTACCAATGTAAATTAAAACCCAAGAAGGGGACAGACAGGGTGTAGGCAGGCTCTGTGAACAGAGAGCGGCTCCGTAGACATCCAGGCCGTGGCTGATGCACAGGGTGCCTGGGGATGTTCAGGGGACAGAGGATGGAGTGAGGGGGCCTCTGGATTCAGGGGGCCCACGGCATGCTGCTAATCTGGGAACGACTTGTCTCCTCTCCTGCAGTGTCATCCGCAGGGAACACGGCGACCCTCTCATCGAGGAGCTCAATCCTGGCGATGCCTTGGAGCCTGAGGGTCGGGGCACAGGTGAGGGCACCTGAGGGCTCAGGCCCGCACTCCTCTGTCTCAGCACCGCCTGTATGCCAGGGTGAGGGCAGGAGGGATGGGGCAGCCAACTCCACAGCACTGGACTCCTCCTTCCCTGCCATTCTGGAGGTCTTCACCCTGAGGGAGGGTTGAGCCCCTGGGAGCGCCAGGCCAGAAGCAGAGGAGGCGATGACCTATGCTTCCAGTCTCAGGGCTGCTGGGGGCCGGGGTCTGGGAATCGGGGGCAGGGCGGGGGGCGGGTAGGCAGTAGCTTCTCTGGCAATGCCTTGCCGGTGACGCAGGGGGTGGGGGGGGGGATGGAAAGGAGAGGCTGAGGGTCCTGCGGTCTGACCCCTCCCCTCTTGGCATTCAGCCTGGTGTCCGAGAAAGAGCACTGGATCAGGAGTCCCAAGACCTGGTCCTGCCATTGCCTCATTTGTGGTCTTGGAAGTTGTTTCATCTTCTGGGTCCTGATCTGCACCACCCATAGAAGGGATAACTACGCCTGCCCTCCTCACCTCTCTGGGTTGTAGCGAGGACCAAAAGGAGACCATGAATATGCAAACACGATACATTGACAAAAACTGAAAATGCAAAGGCCGCGTGTAGTAGATCAGGAAGAAGTTCTCGTGGTCTGAGCGATTTGCATGCACGCCATGCACAAGTTCAGGGAAGGGAAAGGGAGCCCTCTTCATGATTTCCTGCCATGAGCCGACTGTTGGGAAGCAGAGATGGGCTTCCACCCTGTCTACCTGCCCCAGCACTGTGCTCTCTGCCTCCCACCCTCTGGCACATGCACCACGACGTGGTACTGACTGGGAGCCCCTCTCCCGCTTGGGTCTCCTGGCCGATGGCCAGAGCGAAATCTGCCTTATTGCAGGGGGTGTGGTGACAGACTTCGATGGAGATGGGATGCTGGACCTCATCTTGTCCCACGGGGAGTCCATGGCTCAGCCGCTGTCCGTCTTCCGGGGGAACCAGGTGTGCATGGACCCCGGGACCTGTAGAGCCCAGCCTAGTGTCTCCCCTGGGTCTAGGGTGATAGAGGGCAGAGGCGCCCGGGATGCTTCCTTGCCCAGCGTGGTGGAAAATGGACACCCAGAAAATAAATTCCCAGCCACATAGCAAACCTCCAAGGGCTGCCTTCTCCTGGGAGAAGCCCTTTGTCCCTCTGCCTTCCACTGGCACTTTTGCTCCAGAAACTGCTTTCCCCAAGTCTGTTAGCTTTTCCCTCATTTTTTCAGTACCTCTCTTTCCAAACTTCAGCCAGTCTATCTGCCTTGTTCACCTTCTCTGCCGGCTTCCTCCTCTCTTCCCTCTGCACGTTTTCTTCTCTTCCTCCCTCCCTGCGCCCCCCCCCCCCCCCGATACTGGCCTGCCTCCTCCCACCCTGCAGGGCTTCAGCAACAACTGGCTGCGTGTGGTGCCTCGGACCCAGTTCGGGGCCTTCGCCAGGGGAGCTAAGGTTGTGCTCTATACCAAGAAGAGCGGGGCCCACCTGAGGATTATCGACGGGGGTTCAGGCTACCTGTGTGAGATGGAGCCCGTGGCACACTTTGGCTTAGGTGAGTCAGGGCTGGGGGAGGGGCAGGCAGCGAGCTGCTGTGCTTGGTCAGTGGGGTCCCAGGACTGCGCCCCAAAGCATGCTCGGTAACGAGGACTCACGGCCCGAGCACCTGCCGCGTGCAGAGTAGTCCAGGTACCGTGACCGCCGTGGTGGACACCAGCCGTGCAGGCGGCCCTGCTCGGAGATGAACCTGAGCCCAAAAGGAAGGTTTTCGTGCCCCTCCTCGTGCCCCTCCCCTTGCAGGGGTCCCCACTGCAGTCCTCTGTTGAATGAGTTCGCCTTGGGGTCAGAGTATTTAATCCTCCCTTTGTCCAAGGCTGGGGCCTCGTTCAGACATTGTACCAAACTTGTCCAAACCAGCTGTTTCCCTGGCCTCCTGGGAAGCAGCTTGGTGATTAAAGCCTCATCAAACCCCTGGTGACTTCCCTTAGCTAGGAGCTTGGAGAAGCCATGCATTCTCGGGGGGGGGGGGGGGGGGACATCGCCCTCAAGGGGGTAAAAATTGGTTCTTGTCTGGGGGAAGGGGAGCAAAAAAATCCTACTCTTTTTTATATGTATAAAGGCACAGATATACATACAGTACATAAACAGCTCTACAGTATGTCTGTGTTATTAATGAGATATCACTACACACCTATCAGAACAGCTAAAAAAACAAAACAAAACAAAACAAAAAAACCAATAGTGACAATACCAAAAGCCGGCAAGGATGCAGAGAAACTCAATCCCTCATACATTGTTGGTGGGAATGTAAAAAGGTACAGCAACTCTGCAGAATAGTTTGGTGGTTTCTTTAAAAATAAAAAACTAGAGGCGCCTGGGTGGCTCAGTTGGTTAAGTGTCCAGCTTTGGCTCAGGTCATGATCTCAGGGTTTATGGGTTCGAGCCCTGCATCTGGCTCTGTGCTGACAGCTCAGAGCCTGGAGTCTGCTTCGGATTCTGTGTCTTCCTGTCTCTCTGCCCCTCCCCACTTGCACTCTTGTCTCTCTCTCTCTCTCTCTCTCCCCCACAAAAAAATAAACGTTCAAAAAATTTAAAAAAAACTAAACATACAACTACTATAAAACCCAGCAATTGCACTCCTAGGTATTTATCCCAGACAAATGAAAACTTATGTCCACATAAAAACCTATACAAGATTGTTCATAGTAGCTTTAGCGGTAATAGCCCATACTGGAAACACCCTAGGTGTCCTGTGATAGATTACTGGTTCATCAAGCTGTTGTCCATCCACACCAGGGAATAGTACTCAGCAATAAAAAGGATTAAACTATTGATACACGTAGCAACTTGGATAGCTCTCCAGGGCATTATGGTCGGGGCGGGGGAGGCCAATCTCATAAAGTCACATACTGTTGATTCCATTTATATAATATTCTCGAAATGACAAAATTACAGAGACAGGAAATAGAGTGGCGGTTGCCAGGGGTGGGTGTGACCATAAAGGGACAGCCTGAGGGAGGTCTTTGGGGTGATAGAGCAGTTCTGTATCTTGATTGTGGGGGTGGCTGCACAAACCTACACATGTGATAAAATGACATAAAGCCGTACACACGCATGCACACACATGCACGCACGCACACATGCACATGATCAATGTCCACTTCCCGGTTTGGGTATGATGCTGTAGTTGCATAAACTCTAACCATCGAGGGAAACTGGGTGATGGGTACCCAGGGCCTTTCTGTACTATCTTTGCAAATTCCTGTGGATCTATAATCATTTCAACATAAAACGTTTTTAAAGAAATGCATTGGGGAGGGAATTGGTGCAGGGGGCAGTCTAAAAAGAGAGAAAGGGGGAGGGGCAATCATAGAAAAAATGTTGAGGAGTCACGAGTGTCCTTACTAAGACACCATGGCGAAGAAAGCATTTGAGTCAAATATACCTGGGCTCAAGATCAGACACCCTCCCCTGCGTGTTAGCACCTCATGGGGTGATATAATACTAACATAAAAAAAGCAGGCAATATGGTCTGAAATTAACGTATATGTTAATATTATACACACATCATATGGGCATAGAAGAAAACTGAAAGAACATGCAAAAAGTGTGAGCAGTGACTCTGAGTGGATTAACACGGTAACTCTTACTCATCCAGGTGGCACTTTATTACTGAATTTCATCCTCACGACCACCCTGTGACGCGGGCACTATTTATCCCCACTTTACAAATAGGAAAACTGAAGATCATGGCAATTAAGAAACCTGCCCAAGGTCACATGACAGATCAGTGGCAGAGCTGAGACTCAAATCCAGATCTGTCCAACCGTGTGATTTTTATTTTCTTCCATATGTTTTGTGTGCGTGTGTTCCAATTTTTATAGGAGCACATAATATTTTTGCAGTCTGAAAAAGGAACATAAATGTTGAGGGGGCCCGGGGCCTGGTTATGTGAGCATGTTCTTGGCCTGTTTCACCCTGGATGGGTCGGCTGGCTGTTGAAGCATTTGTCACTTTTAAGGTAGCCATTTGCGATGCTGGCCAAGTACGAGATGACTTTTAAATATGTTGTCCTCCGACGAAACAGCAGTAGCCGACAGTCATTGAGCGCTTAGTGTATACCAGGCACTGGACTTAAGTGCCTTGCATAAGATACCTCACTCAGTTTTTAACCACAACCCGATAAATCGTAACCCCATTCCACAGGTCAGAAAACTGAGGCTCAGGCTGAGAGTGGTGCCCCAAATCACATCTCCAGAAAGTAGAGAGGGCTGGATTTGGACCCCGATTCCTTGAACACCACTGTCTGAATTCTTGACCTCTGTGACTTAACTGCTTGGCCTCCCATAGCTGCTGTGTGTGGAGCCAGCCAAGGTCCTCCGCTCTGCCTCTTTCTTCCTGAACATCCACGTCCCCTCATTACCAGGTGACCCGTGTAAGGCCATCCAGTCACCAAGATAATGCCGTGGTATCACAGGTGGGATGTTTATCCAGGCATCTGGCTGGACGTCAACGCCCCAGCCCACTGTGTATAGATCAGGAAATTGAGGTTCCACAGAGCAAATCCATGGTAAGGATGGGACTGGGGCTGAGGTTCTCCTTCCTCACATCCTGTGGGCTGCCTGTGCTGTTTTAAGACGTTTTTGTGGGCCTCGCTGGGTCTCCTCTCCAGCCAGAATCTGCCCTTGACAAGATTTTTCAACCGGGCAGCCTCGGTTCTTCAACCAGGCAGCCTCGGCTGAGTCATGTGCGGGGACCACGGGCACCCAGGAGCCTCCATGCCTCTTCACAATGTCTGCCTCCCACACTCAGGGTAACACGCCGCGGCATCTGGTTCAGAGCCTCTTCTTGATATTTTGCAAGGCCGGGGGGTTTATTCTGGCTCTGAACTCTGGTCCAAACCGCTCCACGGGTCCCCTTGTAGGCTCCTCTCTTGCCAGGATCCACTCCCAGAGAGCCACTGAAGGAAGGCTGCTCTTGGGACCTGTCCCTGTAGCTCACTCTTGAGCCTGGCAGTGAGACTGAGGCGACCGAGCAGGAAGCAGCGCCAGGAGCAGGTGGCCTCTATCCCCACAGCTCCAGGGCCCCCAGTCCAGGAGGGTCTCCTTCATGGATCCAGCGTAGCACAAGCCTTCCTGGCTGATGGAGGGGCAGCGATGGGGTGGGAAGAGAGGGAGCCAAGAGGAAAGGCCAGATGGAAGGAAGGATCGAGGAAAGCGAGGACCGGGACCACAGACAGGCAGTGGGCTGGGGAAACCGAGAGACACAGAGAGACCTGGGAAAGAGACAGATGAGACAAAGAAGAAATACCCCTGCCCTCCAGGCTCACAGTCCAGGGAAAAAGGCAGATGGACACAGGGATTCTGGTGCAAGGTAGATCTAGATGGGCTGTGCGAGGACCAGCATGGGAGAACTTCGTTCTGCTTCCCAAGGACATGGGCCTAGCACGAGGTCTAGCAGGATGGCGGGAGTTTAGAAGGCACAGTGGGCGGCTGATGAGAGCACTCCAGGGGCTAGCCTAGCTTGAACACAGACCCAGAGATGGGAGTGTTCAGTGTGCCCACGATGGGAATGGTCTGGTAGGAGCGGGGCCTAGAGAGGGAGGCCAAAGCCCACCTGGGGGGGCGGGGGCAACCAAGAACCAGGCTGGAGGGGGACAGGCGGATCAAAGCTCCCCCGAGCAAGCCAAAGCCAGGCCGTGCCATGCGAAGACAGAGCGGCCAGGAGCTCGGGAGCCCCAGCAGGGGTGGTGTCCTGCACCAGGAGCCCTGCAGGGAGGGCAATGCTTGAGTTCTTAGAAGGATTTAATATTTTTTCCTGATTGTAAGAATAATGCATATTGATTATCGGAAAATTAGAAATTATAACATGATTAAAAAGAAAGGAAAAAGAACCCAAAAGCTCAACATTATGTTTCGAATATTAAGCAAAAGGTTAACGTTCCTCCCTTCACCCTCTCCCAGTACCATTTGATCCATTTAGTCAATACTTATTTACTGAGCCATCTACTATGTGCCAAACACTAACGAGACAAAGATCCTTGCCATGGGTGATCTTAATTCTAGTGGAAGTAGAAGAAACATATAAACATAATAACTAGGTAAACATATAAACTGTTAGAAGATGTTAAGTGCTGTGAAAAAAGCACATGCAGAACAGGGTAAGGGGATCAGGAATGTGGAGGGGGAGGGGTGGGGTCACCTGCTCCCGGCTCCACGCTTTTCTATGTGCTTTTACCACATGCGCTGTGCCTAGGAGCATATTTATAGATAAATACTCCTTGGGAGTTTTTGTTAACAAAAATGATGATACTCTTCCATTATTTCCAAACTTGCTTTTTTTCCCTCCCTCTTAACAACATAACCTGGACACCATTTTCGGGCTGCGCATCTCTCCTTTGTTTTCCAAACTCTGTGCCGCACGGTATGTCGCCGTGTGGCGGCATTCATGATTTGTGGAGCAAGTCTCCTATTGACGGGCAGTATGATGGTCTCCAGTCCTGAGCAGTTTGTTTTGTGGCGCCTGGGGTGAGAAGGGGCATGTCCAGAACACGAACGCAAGAAAGGCCTGCCCTGTCCGTCCAGTCACTGAGGCCCAGATGTGGGGCCCCTGGCTGTCCCCGGGAGGGGGAGGTCTCTAAAGGGAAGAGGACCCAAGGAAACCCCCCTTCCAGCACTCACGGCGCTCCCGCTCACCCCAACCGACCCTGCTCCCACCCTCCCTTTGTGAATCATCCTCTGCCTCCCCCTGACTTAGCAGCAAGGTTTGGGGGAGAGTGCGTGGACAAGTACGTGGGCATGCACGTGTGCCCCTCGGCACGCCTATGTCTTGCTCATCCCTGCACTGAGCCTTGGTCAGGGGACTAGCTTCTCAGACCCTCATGTACCCTCCCCACTCCCGAGGGTCTGGGCTGCATCGCATCACCACGCAGTAAAAACTCACAGACCTCCCTGGATGGCTGTTTCATTCTCTGGGGTTCCCAGGGGGCCCATTCTGGTGTGCTGTCGGCTCCCATCCTACCGACCCCTGCTCAGTGGAGCCCCTGGCCTTGTTTCACCTCCCCTCTGCACCCTGCCCTGGCCTTGCCCTGCTCCTTCTGGCCAGCTGGCCAGCCAGGCTCATAAAGAAGAATTTATGCTCATGGCCTTTGTGGGGTGGCCCACTGTGCACTGTTTGCTCTGCACCTGCATCGTAGCCGCCCCCCCCCCCCCCCCCCCCCCTGCCCCCCCCCCCCCCATCCCCCCCCCCCGCTGTCCGATTCCTGGTGTGCAGAGGACTGACACCACTCACCCAAACCCAGAAAATGAAAACAAGCACCTACAGTCTACTTGTCCCAGCCAGCCCCCACCGGAGGCTCACCCGCTGCCCAGCCCACCCCAGGCATTGACAGTACCCCTGCCCCCCCACACACACACACACACCACCTTTCTTTAAGCGAATTGTTTGCGAGTGACTCAGAGCTGCCTCCGAGCCTGCTGGTGCTCATTTAGGGAAGGAAAATTCAGTGGCCCACATAAAAATTGCTTTATTAAAGTGCAAAAATATTCCACCAACTGTATTCCCACCATCTGTTTTGCTGGTAATTCTGAAAAGCGCAATTCTCTGAGCCTCCTTGGCCTCTGTCCTTTAGAAGCTGCCAGAGGTGACTCCCTTCTGCTCTTGACCTCCCAGCTGTGCTGGTTATGGGGCCTCCTCTGCCCGCAGCCCCACTCCCTGACACACAGGCCTGGCACGCAGACTGCTTAAAAGCTGCCCTTGTGCAGTGCCTGGAATGACCTGGGATGTCTGGCAACTTGAGAGGGAACAGTCTGGGGACAGGAGTCTGGGTTCCAATCGTAGCTCAGGCACCTGTGAGTCACTTCACCTTGCCAATGTCTACACATGGAGAGCGGGGATAGAACGCCCACCTTGCAGAGTCGTCTGGAGGGTTCAGATCAGCCTCACACATGAAAGTTCCAAAGTCTCTCCCCATCTCCCCCCGCCCCAACCTGCCAATACGTTTTCCACACTCTGCTTCCCCCACCTGGAACTTCTCCCTACTCTTCAAATACACATGACCTTACCATACCTCTGTACCATGCCGCACCATCTGTCAGGACTGCCCCTTCCTTCCCTCCTCTGCCTCACAAACTCCTACTCCTCCTGCAACACCCAAATGGAATGACTTTTAACACCCGCCTCTCTCACCAAGTGGCACCAATGCTATGGCTGCACGTTCCCAGTTCATTATAACATCATCACTATGTTCATTGCCTCCACGGGATGCAGCTCCCACAGGATGGGACCTGGGTCCATCTCCTTCCTGTTAAATCCCAGATCCCTGCAGGACACTTGGCCCGTGGTGGGGCTGGGCGTCGGGGCCAAGTGAGCAGTAGAGCAAGGGCAAAGCAGATATGGGCTTTTGGGGTCAGACATCCCTAGCTGGGGAACTGTGAGCAACTTACATCCCCTCCCCGGGTCTGAGCCCCTTTGTCTCTAAAGTGGAAATTAGAAGTCTAGTACGTTCCCCACGGTGCTGCCGAGAGGGTCCAGTGCCAACAGTGAGATCACCTGGTACAGTTTGGGGTACATATTCTCCAGTATTATTGCCAAGAAATGAAGGTGCTTTGGGAACTACAGGTGCCCCCATGTCTAAGAGATGGTAGAGATGGGGATGCTTAGGGGACAGTCGGCTGGGGCAGGGCTCACATTCCAAGGAAGAAGGACTGTCCTTCCCAGGAGTGCTAGAGCTCTGGGCCACACCCCCATCTTACAGATGAGGAAACTAAGGCCCCGGAGAAGGTGCCCAAGTCAGTAAAATCAGCAGCAGCAGAGGAGGGAGTGCTACTGAGATGTGTTCTCCTTGGCTGGCTTCTCTCATAGCCCCTGTCTGTCCTGGTTTGGGAGGAAGGGAGGAAGCGGGACTCAGAACTACATGCTATGAATATTCGGTGACTCTTCTGAGTTATTTGTGGCACTCCAGTCAGGCTGGAAAATGTATTCATGTAGCATTCTGTTGGCTTAGGTGAGAAACATTTGCTATTCTTTGTCTCCTTTTTTTAATGGAAAAATATTTACTTTTTATATATGCCACTTAATTTGGGCACTGTACAACCTAAAAATGCCAAATCTCTTTAACTTCAAGAGACTATTACAAAACAGAAAAAAAAAAAAAAAAGCCCACAGATGATACCCCCCAGTCCCGTGGTCCACCCTTCTTCTCCAAACGGAATTATTATAGAAGGAGGGAGTGGGGGATTAGAGGTTTATGAGAAACAGTTTCTGGCTTAAGAAAGCAAACCCCAGAATCAGTGAGGCTGGAAGGGGAGAGTCTGTAGGGGAACAGAAGCAGCCCCGAGTGTGGGACTCTGTGCTCTGGGAGTCTCTCCCTGGTCCCACTGCCCCACCTGGCCCACAGAGACGGGCTTTTCACCCTTGACGCGTGTGCGTGTGCCCGCAGCACCCTGCCCTCATTAATCACGGCGCGGTAGCAGCAAGGCCAAGGGGAAGCAAATGCGGGGAGGGTCCGGAAGCTGTGGCTCGCAGCAGGGAGCTTCCTCTGGAAGCTCCATAGAAGGGTGCTGGGACTCCCAGGAAGAAGGCACAGCTGGGGCCCTCCACCCCATGACCCCTGCTGTCCCAAGCTCCCCACCAGGGTGAACCCCTGCACACAGGAGTCTACACACACACTCCCCTCAAAGTCTGCTTGTGGCTGCCAACCCTTTTCTAAAATACAGGAATCCCTTTTATACATGAAAATGTGCCACAGACTACCCTCCGCCCCCACAGTAGCTATCCTTGTAAAATCCTTTGGCGGACAGTAAGGGCCCAAAGCTGCTGTAAATTCAGCAGCACTTTTCGGTTTCCCTGTTTCTTCTAGGAGTGTCTGCATACATTAAGGGAAAGTAGCACGTATAAGTGGGTGACATTGTTTATTCAGCCCACGAATGGTGCTTGAGGGTATGACGGGATTTGTGGACCCCTGAGCACCAGGCCTGCATCTGGTCATCCCTGGTGGGTGACGAGGGGGCTGCATCCGCCCTCCTACCTTCACTGAGCACGGCCCTCTTTCCCAGGTGACTGACTGGGGAAACAGCCTCTCCTTGCAGGTGAGGCCCAACCCCCCCCCCCCCCCCGCCCGCCTCACGCCCACCCCCATTCATCACCATTAGCCTGACCTTGCCGCAGTGACAGGCCTGATGCCTCAAGCAGGGGGCTGGGGCCGCCTCTGACACCACCTGAACACCTGACCTATCTCTCCAACCTGCTTTCTAACACCGATGTAACACGTTGCTTTAAGGGTGTGTGTGGATGGATTCTCCGTGAATATTCTCTGAGCTTCACCATTAGCTTCTGTAAACATCTCAGCTCTATAGGACGGTCCTTCTCCTGTGCCTTCCACCGTCCTGTTCTTTATCACCTCAGCTTTTATTTAGAGCTCAGCTCAAGTGCCTTCCCTCCAAGAGCCTGTCCCTGATCACCCTGGCTAGAAAAGTTCCCCAGCCAAGCCCCAGTTCGTCTTTACCATGTTGCCCTATCTTTGTTTTCTTCACAGAGCTTGTTAATATCTGACATCATTGATCTGTTCATCTTTTTGCCTGTCTGTCCCCACCAGAGCGGACGCTCCCTGAAAACAGGCACATTCCCAATGGTAAAAGAAAGCATGGCCCCTAGCAGGCTATAATTATAAATGATATAAATTTAAATACAGTGACATGGCCAAAATTACACAGCAAGGCAAGCGGTACCAGTAAGATTTGAACCCAAAGTCAACCTGCTTACCACCAGGCTTTCCCTTCTCCCCTAAAACAGCTTCATGCTGATTGGCCTGTCCGCTAGAATGTAAGTTCTAGTGCTGTGCTGTCCAATATGGTAGCCACGAGCCATGCGTAGCTATGGAAATGCAAATTCATTAAAATTAAATAGAATTTAAAATTCAGTTCTCCTTCTGTCCCGTAGGGAAGGATGAAGCCAGCAGTGTGGAGGTGACGTGGCCAGATGGCAAGATGGCAAGCCGGAGCGTGGCCAGTGAGGAGATGAACTCTGTGCTGGAGATCTCCTACCCCCGGGATGAGGACAGACTTCAGAGCCCAGCGCCACTGGAGGTGAGTAAGGGTGTCCGGGCCTCATAGCCAGAAGAGCGGACCCCCTCCACAGCCCCATGGTCTGAAAGTGGACTCCCAGGAATTTGCAGATTTTGCCTCCAGAATGATGGAAATCTTCTCAGCAAAGAGCAGGCTTCATAATGATCCCTCCATGTGTAGTTTAGGGAGGGATTTGTAGTTTAAGAGGGATAGGTTCTGTTAGGTACCCCAGCTCAGGCACCTGGATCCCACCTGAGGGGAATAAGCAGGAGTTTGAACTGAATACATTCTCGTCCTTCCCCCAGTCTCCTCTTCTCAGTGCAAGGGGAGGGGTCCCAGCAGGGAAGGGCAGCCCCAGGCCCAGAGCTAAGAGCACCCCTCATTCTGGACTCAGGGTGACAGCTGCTCTGTGGCTGTGATTAGGGGGGAACCGGAGGTGGGATCTTCTCAACTCACCAGTGTCTCTGCTTCTGCCCACCTTGCAGTGCGGCCAAGGATTCTCCCAGCAGGAAAATGGCCATTGCATGGGTGAGTTGCCTGCAGGCACTAGAGGATGGGGCAGAGGCCAGGATCTCCCTGGAGAATGTCAGTCTGAGCCCTGGCAAAGCTTAGGCTGCAGACAAGAGGGGAAAGGTGGGGAGGGAAATGTGTTGTTTGTCCCTGGGGCTCCAGATGCCAAGACAACCGCCACGTGACTCACCAAGGTGGGAGTGATGCCAGCAGCCAATAGGCCGAATCATGGCAGTTCTGGGGATGGGGTGCTTCCTGCCACGAATTCGGAGAGAATGGGCTTGGGGAGGAGACGCATAACTGCCTGTACAGTGCTCACAGGGTGGCCCGGCCGTGCGAGGGGCCGTGCGGCCACCTCACGGTGGCAAAGGTGCGCGTGCGTCTTCCGTGGTGGCTTTGGCATGGCCAGCTGGCGGAGCGGCAAGCACGGGAGCTGGCAGACAAGGATGGGCATGGCCAGGGGCATTGGAGCAACCCGGGCGTGGAGTGTAGTCACAGAACAGAAGGGAGACGGTAGCCTCGTGCAGTACTGGGAGGCAGGTGGCTAGCACACTGCTAGGACCGCAGCTCTGTGAGCGTTCGCTGACTTTCTGAAAGTCCTCCGAGGGCCTGGGGTGGCAGAGGGGCAGCCAAGGGGCTCAGCATCTGAAAGACCCTCAACCCAGTATCTTCTGTGTCAGGAACCGACAGTGAGGGGTCAGGTCAAGGACTCCTCCTGCCTTTAGACTCTCAGGCAGCATTCTTCCTAAGTCTGTTCCATAGATGCTCATCAGCCCCAGGCTGAGTGGGTTTGCTACTGAGACTCAAGAGTAAATGAGACAGGGCCGCCTGGGTGGTTCAGTCAGTTAAGCGTCCGACTCATGGTTCATGGGTTTGAGCCCTGCTTCGGGCTCTGTGCTGACAGCTCAGAGTCTGGAGCCTGCTTCCGATTCTGTGTCTCCCTCTCTCTCTGCCCCTCCCCTGCTCGTGCTTTGTCTCTCTCTCTCTCTCTCTCTCTCTCTCTCTCAAAAATAAACATTTAAAAAAATGAATTAAAAAAAAAAAAAAGAGTAAATGAGACAGACACAGCCCCTGCCCTCATGGGGCTTAGAGCCAGTGGGAGAGGCACATGAATAAACAGTGATGACCAGAAATGTGAGCAGGGCTGGGTGGGGGAGGGGTGGGATATGGGAGCACAAAGGTGGGGCCTCAACCAGCCAGGGAGGGTCCCAGAAGGTGCCCCAGGGAGACAAGGCCTAAGCTGAGACCTGGGGGGCGATGGGGAGCTCGCCAGGCAGAGAGAGGGGAGAAGGTGGTCTGGTGGAGGGCCCTACACCGGCAAAGGACCACAGGTGAGAAAGTGAAGGAGCGCGGCTCTAAGGGTGGCTTGGGAGGAAATTAGTCCCCTCCACTCTCCACATCCCAACCCTGGCCACTCTAAAGAGAGGATGCATGTACACAGAACTTCCAGTGTCTAGCCTGTGCACTGGAAGGACCCTGTGGGATCACCCTTCCAGCCACTTCTTTTTCATCATCTAGTGGACAGTTACGTGCCCATGCGAGGTGCTGGGGATGTGGGCCAAGCACCTGCCCTGGAACAGCATCTGTTCTGGGGAGAGGGACCACAAACACGTAACCTGGCAGCCGGATGAGATGGACCAAAAGCGCTTTAAGCAAGGTGTCCCTGGAGACTGTTCTAGACAGAGTGGTCAGGGAGAAGCCCTTTGAATTGAGACCTGAAGGACGAGAAGGTCCAGCCACATGGAGAGCTGAGGGAAGAGCAGGAGTGAGGACCACGAGGCAGGAAAAAGGCTCTGTGTGTGAAAGGAATGGGAAGGAGGCTGGCGTGCCCAGAGGTGGCGGGGGAGCCAGGCGCTAAGTCAGGGAGGGTCTCATGGTGTCTGGATTTTGTTCCTGGGGCCCTTTGCAATTAAGCAGGAGAGTATGATTCACATTTTCAAAAGATTGCCCTGCCTGCTGAATTGCAGATTAGATTGGAGGGAAGAGTGGAAGCCAGAGTGCCAGTCTGAAGGTGGCTGCAGAAATCCAGGCAAGAGGTGGTGCAGGCTGGGAACGGGCTGTGGCTGGAGAAGGAGGTGGGCACACAGAGGGGTTCTATGGGGGCAGAGCAGCAGGATCTGTTAACTTGCCTACAGAGGTAAGGGAAAAGGAGGATCTAGGGATTGCTCCTATCTGTGCTTGAGCGGCTGAGTGGGTGACATTGATTGACTTAGGCGAGATGGGGCCAGGGGGTGGAAGAAATTTGAGGGCTGGAGCATCTAGATTTCCATTCTGGACGTACTGAGCATGAGATGCATGTTGGGTTCATAAGTCTGGAGCCCCAGGGACAGGTTGTAGCTGCAGATAGGAATCTGGACTCATCCATCTATGAAGGGAGCACCTACAGGAAGTGTGGTACATAGAAGACCCCGGGCCAAGTGTGACACCCCCAACACGTAGAGGTCAAATATAGAACTGAAAGGGCAGGCCTACGCTGGCCGACTCCATCTTGTTCTGTGTCCTTCACCTTGACCACACCTCCTCCCCTTGAGCAACCTCCCGCTCACCTGCCTAACAGGACTCGGACCCTTCCCCAGCTAATCGGCTGAGGCCACAGCCATTACCTCACCAACTGCCCCTAGGCCCCAATAAAACCTTTGTCCTTTTGAAACTCGCTCGCTCTCCCCAGTATCTCACCGCTGCGTCGGTGCAGGTAGGGGATTGAGCTCGAGCTAGCTCGAATAAAGGCTCTTTTACTTTTGCATCGGACTCGGCTCCCTAGTGGTCTTTGGGGATCACGAATTCTGGGTATAACAGAACGAGCCAGCCAGAGGGACTGAAGTGAGGGAGTTGAGGCATAGAGAGAAGAAGGGATATGCCCAAGGTCACAGAGTGGGTGGGGCAGCAGAGCCTGAGCGAGGAGCCACTGCCCCACACCTCCCTGGTGAGAGACTCCCCTCACCTTTCAGACACCAACGAATGCATCCAGTTCCCATTCGTGTGCCCTCGAGACAAGCCTGTGTGCGTCAACACGTATGGAAGTTACAGGTGCCGGACCAACAAGAGGTGCAGTCGGGGCTACGAACCCAACGAGGACGGCACGGCCTGTGTGGGTGAGTGAGGCCCAGCCATGGTCCAGTAGGACACAAGGAGTTGTCTTCCACTGGGGAGCTTTGGGGAGGCCCCAGATCAAGGTTCCCAGCCCCTGACTTCTCCTGGCCGGATGGAGTCTCCTTAGACCCCTGTTGGGTCTCCGGGGAAGACCGTGACAGAGGTTTGGAGAAGCCCCCACCACTACTGCCACCATCTGAAGGGTCCCTGGGGTGCTATGCCCTGGCCAGAGGCCACTGTTCTTCTCACGTCTCCCCTTCTCACATATTCCTACCTTAAGGTCAGCCCGTCTTTTCCTACCAGGGATATAAACTAGCTCCTACTACTCATCTTTGTCTGAATTTCTGAACTGGTATTTGTCTTCTTCCTCCCAAATGCTTCCCCCCACCCCCATCCCACCCCCATCCCCTTTCTCTTTTTCCCACTCTCTCTGTCTCTCTCTCTCTCTCCCATCCTTTTTACAGCTCAAGTGGCCTTTTTAGGTGGGTATCCTTCTGCTGCCTTTAGAATCTCAGAGCCTCTCTCTCGGGCCTCATATCTTTCTCTAGGCCTTGGACTTTGCCTTCAGTTATATGCACTTTAAATCCCATCAATAAAGGAAAAAAAACTAAACTAAACTAACAACCTTTGTGGAAAACTAAATCTCTCCCGCTGCCTGTCTCTCTCTCCACGCCCAGTAGACTCTGCTGCGTGCTCCCTTTGAATGGACCGCAGGGGTGGCCATCTTTGAAAAGGGAAGTTTGGGAGATACTGATGTTTGTGTAATCTTGTTTGTGAAGCCTTTCTTTGCATGTTTTCTGAGAAAACAGAAAAGGAAAGTCTCCCCTCTTACCCCATCTACCCTCCCTCACTTCTTCAGAAGAATCAAGATAGTCCTGTCTTTTCTGTATCCTCCAGTGTCATGAGCACCCTGTTTTGCCCTTAACAAAGATGGCTCCCAGGCAGTTGCTTGCTCAGTTGATTCATTCATGTATCATGTGCCTGCTGGTTTGGCCTGTGCTGTTTCTGCTCTGTGTGCCCTGACTTCCCGTGGTAGAGAAAGCCTTCTGGGAGTTGGTGGTTATTATGGGAGGGGAAAAGGTGGCCCTTTGGGACTCTTGACAAAAATGTTAAAGTTTGAACTTGCCAAGTCTTCCAGCCTCTTTCTGGAGAAATTATGCCAATAAACTCTCTGCTGCGTATTAGTGCCTAGCTGATAAAAACAAAAATGTGTCTGGGGCAAGTAGATGCTGGTTGGAATCCTGAAGTAGCAGCAGCTTTTCTGTCATGTAGCCCTTGGAAAGCAAATCACGAGACAGGGAAAGTGTCCTGGGCATGAGAAATGGTTTGGGTATGTGCACCAATGTTCATGTTTGGGGGGCTGGGGTCTGGGCCAGGCAAGGGATGTAGGATGAGCAAGGAGCAGACCTGGAGGGAATATTCTGGGCCTTTTACCTGGGGGACGTTGCTTCTCTACACTGGGCCTCAGTTTGCATAATCTAAATAACAAGAGATTTGGTCTGGTGTATTCCCAAAGCCCTTTCCTTTCTAAGACCCTTCAGTGTGTGGCTGGACAGAGATACGGCTAGTCTCAAGTTACCCTGATTTCTAGAAAAGAATCTTGCAACTTGGTCTCCTCTGCAGTCTGCTTAGAAACCTGGAAGCCTCGGGGCGCCTGGGTGGCGTAGTCGGTTAAGCGTCCGACTTCAGCCAGGTCACGATCTCGCGGTCCGTGAGTTCGAGCCCCGCGTCAGGCTCTGGACTGATGGCTCGGAGCCTGGAGCCTGTTTCCGATTCTGTGTCTCCCTCTCTCTCTGCCCCTCCCCCGTTCATGCTCTGTCTCTCTCTGTCCCAAAAATAAATAAAAAACGTTGAAAAAAAAATTATAAAAAAAAAAAAAAAAAAAAAAAAAGAAACCTGGAAGCCTCTGTAGCCAGAAGCACCCTTTGGGAATGATGTAACACCATAGAATACTTTCACAACCAGCCTCGGTAGTGAAGGCTTGTTATAAATCACAGATCTGTTCTTCGTGGGGGAAAAAAGTTGCCCCAAGATATAATAAAATCACACTTAAGCATGCAGCAAGCATTTTAAAAACATATTTAACAAAAAAACTACCATTTTCTGATATAATAATAATACTCCCAATAAATCACAAAATATGAATTCCTCATAGCTAGTACTGTTTTTACACTCAGAAGACGAGCTTAAATGAAAAGTTTTAAAATAAAAACAACCACATTGTCACAGGAAAGCGTGTAACAACTTAAAAATCGCTCCACTTCTGGGAAGCCCGCTCCTGTGTGTTCAGGTAGAAATTAAAGGTCTGGATGGGCCCAGACATGAGGCTCGGAGAGATGAAGTGATCCACCCAAGGTCACAGAGCCAGCTGGTCCCCAGCCAAGGCTGGAGCCCTTTCCTACCACACCATCTTGTCAGGGGGTAACAGACAGCACTGTCACTGTTCAGACTATTCCCTAGTCATTCTGGAAGCTGCTGCCTTTTTAGAAATGAACGAGTAGATCTAAGATAGCGAGAGAAGTAAAACCCAAAACCCATAGAGGCAATGGTTCCAAATGTAGTGGTGAATGGCAAGACGACGGTGTCCACTGACAGACTGCACACAACAGCACGAGAAGTAAGGGACAGGACGGCTAGTGAGACAGCCTGCCAAGGACATCGGAAAATTCAGGATGACAGCAAACTTCAGAGGATACCTCGTCAAGTAATAACCATGAATCCTCCTACACGGAGTTTCTTACAACAGGGTGTGTTTGTGTCGATTTACCCTACTTGGTGGGTGGGGCCAGATGAGTTACAAAGAGGAGTCCCAAATCCCCCCAGCTAGCAAGAGCACCACTACACTATCCCAGCTGCTGGGTAAGAAGGCTTACTCCTGATGTGATTCATTCAGCCAACAAATATTAGTTGAGCACCTATTGTGTGCCAGGTACTAAGCTAAGCTCTGGGCATACAATGGTAAGTAGAGATGACCTGGTTTATTGTTCCCACATGGCCTCCCTGCAGCCAGATGGAGGAACCCGGTGCATGGGATAAGAGTGGGACTCACAGGGGCTTTCTGAAAAATCTAGCTAAATGCTTGGGTGGCCACACCAGAAAGCAAGCTCTCTCATTCCAGTATCCATTGGGCAAGCATTCACTGAGAACCACTGAGAATACGCCTCTGCCCAGGAATGTACCCTTAACATAACAATAATAGCCACACTTAGTGAGCTTGGCATGTCTGGGCCAGATCTAAGCTCTTTAGAAGAATCAGTTTGTGTAATCCCCACCACAATCCCGAGCGGAAAGTGCTATCAGGATCCCAGTTTTACAGAGAAGCTATGTGGCTTGCCCAGGTCACACGGCTGGGACACACAGAGGAAGGACTCCGTCAGAGTAGTCTGGCCCCCAACCTGAGCTCTTAACAAGGACCCTTCCTTCCCATTTGGGGTGACTAACCCGTTACACAAAAGCCACAGTCTCTCTGCGTTGCCCAGGGGCCGGGGATGGGTTGGGAAGGAGGAAATGGAGTCTCTGACGGAGCCCGGGATCTGTGACAAGCGCCACACGGTCACCCTGCAGCTGCAAGATAGAGGTGGCAGTGCCCATGCTGAATCTTCTCACCAGCCAGCTTGGCTGTCCTTAGCAAAGGGAAACCGTGGATCACCTGCACAGCCTCTTCTACTCCGTCGCCAGCCCTGCTCTGGGGAGGTGCCATTCTGAGGGCCAAGAGTTTGATTATGCGTCACTCTGGCTGCTATGGCCCCCTCCCAGGGTGTGGGCCTCACACCCTGACCAGCACCTCTGGACTGTGACCCGAGCAGGAACTGCACGCCAGCCTCCAAACAGGGCTGTTGATCGTCTCTCTGGGGCCGCACAGACACAGGACGAATGCTTCACTTTCTCAGGGAGCCAGCTGAGTTTGTCCAGCAGATTCCAGAGTGATACCCCACCCAGACTGTCAGTCCAGGAGGCAAGCCGAGCCCCTCCCCTCCTCTCCCTCCCCAGGGTCAGCCCCAGCTCTCTCCTTCAGCGTGGGCCAGAACCCCAGCCACATCCTGTCAGGTCTGCCGTTGTGTCTCCTTAGCAACAGACACGTCCCAGAAGGGGAAGGAGGCGAGAGAGCGAGGGCTGCTTAGCTCCACAGATAATGCCAACCTCTCCTTCCGCAACCATCCCCTTAAGGAACTGTGGTTAAACAGCAAAGTGGTCGAAAAGAAGACCACTGGAGAAAAACGAGAAGCGGGAAGAGAAAAGGCCCTCCCCAGGGAACAGAGCTAACATTTACGGAACACCCATCGTATGCCAAGAACTTTATGTGTGTGTCCCCATGAACCCCCCCGCCCGTGCTGTGGGCTGAATGTTACTCATCTGGTTTATCACCAAAGAAGCAGAGGCTCAGGGAGAATAAGTTCCACAAGGTCACGTGGCCGGTTAAGCGGCAAAAGCTCTGATTCAAAGCGGCAATTGTCTGGCTCCGCAGCCTGTGTTTTTAAGCCTCTTGGGGAACGATCTCCGGGAAACTGACACCTGGGCAAATTATGTAACCAGCTGTCACTTGGCATAGACTGGACACGTGCTGTGTGCTGGGCCGGGTTCTTGTGGCCGGGCCCGTACACCTGTGTACAACCCTGGCTGACCCCTGAGTGCCCCATGACGTACAACATGATCAGGATGCAGTCAGAAGATAAGTGCTATTGGAGCTGGGCAGCAGCCTGAAGACACACGGAGGTGCGGGACTGGAGGCAGAATGGC
Source organism: Panthera uncia (assembly GCF_023721935.1). Classification (NCBI taxonomy): domain Eukaryota; kingdom Metazoa; phylum Chordata; class Mammalia; order Carnivora; family Felidae; genus Panthera; species Panthera uncia. Next base: position 54,947,770 of record NC_064818.1, on the reverse strand, counting down.
CCTTGAAATAGGGAGGGGCAGGGAGGGCCTCTCTGGGAAAGAGGCATTTGAGCAGAAATGTAAAGTAAGCGTGCTGGCCTCCAGCCTCGGCTTTCTCATCTGGAAAATGGGATAGTACCTACCTCACAGAGTCATTGTATTAAACAAGATGATCTGAACCACTTGACACGGTGCCTGGCGGGTAGTCAGCCCCAAAGAAATTTGAAATATTCATAATATTACTAAGCAGCAAAGTTCAGGATGAAGCCTGGGTCTGTGCAGTGCCGAAGGCTCACGTGGCTCCCGGCACTCCCTGCTGTGGCCCAGGCCACCCGGGAGTCGGCAGTGCGGGAGATGTGGGGGGACACTGGCCACCCTCGGGGAACTGACAGCTTTGCAGAGAAGAGATCTCAGGACTGAAAATGGCCATAAGGGAGCAGAGAAAACCCTCCCGGGGCCTGAGCTGTGGGGATGTTCCGCCAAGTTGTCACGCGGGGCCATTCCCAGAGACAATAATCACCAAGTAAACCGAGCAGGGGGAGCGTGGCATTGACTGGGCTGCACAGGGCACACGTCCACCGGCAACTGGTGAACTGGCCTGGGATTCGGCGCTTGACTGTCACAGAAGCCCTAGAACGTTAAATCCAGAGGCACCTGAGAAGTCATTTAGTCCTGCCCCATCCTTTTCAGCTGTGGACACCGGGGCTCAAAAGGAACAGTGACTTCCCGAGGACCATAGCCACGCCAGGAATTTGACTCCTTCCTGGGGCTCCTCCTTGCCCACCCTGCCTCGTTTTCCAGAAAACTTAAAGTATTTCAGATGCACAACTGTGCACAAGAAAACTTAAAGTATTTCAGATGCAGAACTTGTTCTTTCCGTGGTGCTGACCCAGAGTCAGAGTCAGGGCAAGGGCCCACCAAGCGAACCAAAGAACCATCCTTGGCCCATGGAACATAGCTGGGCAAGAGCTGAGTGAAAGGGCCAGGTGCACAGAGGGTCCTGCTCTGCTAAGAAGGGAGGCTGCAGAAGGGGATGTCTGGTGGGGACAGAAGGAGGACCTGTATCGCTCTTCCCAGAAAGTCCCTGCCCAGCCCCTCATGAACCCAGCCTGCCTGCCAGAAAGAAAGTCTGGGGCCCAGAATAATTCCTATAAAGGGAACTCATTGTCCTTCTTCATGGCCAGCCCCGGAGCAACCATGAAGGACTTATCACCCAGAACCATTTCATGTACCCGCCCCACCCACCCCCACCAAAAGATCTAAGGACTAACACTCCTCCCTGCACCCCAGACCTGGGTGCAGAGCTCCTGGGAAAGGAGAGAAGCCCAATCACATCGTGCCCAACTGCCCCTGGGGACCGTGGCAGAGGAATAAGCTTGGGCCACAGGGAGGAAGGTAAACCCCATACTTACCATCATGGGACTTCCTGGTCCCCTGGCTCAAGATTTATAGGCCTTGAAGGCAGATGCAGACAGGAAAGAGGGAGGAGAGGGTCTCAGAGCCTCACCCCAGTGCAGAATGTATCTTGTGTGCCAGAATATTAGAGAACTGGTCCCAAAATCCTATGGTCCTCCCACCCTCCCTCCTCTCTTCCTTCCATCCTTAAAATGTTCTCTTTGCCCTAAGACCCTGTGATCAGATGGCCTGAGGCTTGACTTCCAGACACCCCACCTACATGCCCTGTAAGTGGCCTCAAACAAGCCGCTTCCTCTCTCTGAGCCTCACTTTCTTCCTCCACAGAATGGAAGCATAACAACCTCACAGAGCTGTTGAGATAAAGCATGCAAGGTGCTCAATGCAGTGACTGACCAGATATTATTATAAAATCTGCCCCAGGCCCTTTAATCTACTGCTTTCACTTTTAGCACTGCCTGATTTTACAACAATCCATAAGTCATTAACTGGGGCAATGTGAAACCTGTAAGAATCCTTCCCAACGAGACATACCCATCACTCATATGCAGAGCTCATTCAGGGACCAGGTTACACTGTATCTTCCCTTTGAAGAACTCCGGCGCTGTATTTAGATCTGCACTGGGAAGCACAGGGCCGATCGGTACCCATCCATTCACCTGCCTCTCCAGGGTCTGCGAGCATCCATCCCAAGCCAGGCAGCCCTCTCGCCCACCTCTGAACCATCAGTCATCTCCCGGTACCCATCTTCTCTGTATCCGTCCACTTATCTGTTTGTCCACCCATGGTACTTCACTCTCTAGGGCCCCAGGTCCAAATTTCCAGGCAACGTACTCAGCCCCATGAGGATTTACCCACCTTACAATAGTGATGTTCAGGGAGCACTGAGCAGGGCTGAGTGGGGTCAGGATGCACACTTCCTCCCCTCTCTTCCCCTCCCAGGACAGGTGGAGATCATGAGCAGAGCCATGAGATCACAGCCAGGGCAACTCAAAGCAGCTGCCCAGCACAGGGGATGGCCCGGCGTCACAGCCTCTACCCTTTTTTTTTTTTTTTTTTTAAGTTTATTTATTATTCTTGAGAGAGAGCATGAGCAGGGGAGGGGCAGAGAGAGAGGAGGAGACACAGAATCCGAAGCAGGCTCCAGGCTCTGAGCTGTCAGCACAGAGACCGACGCGGGGCTCAAACTCACAAACCGCGAGATCATGATCTGAGCCGAAGCCGGAAGCTTAACCGACTGAGCCACCCAGGCGCCCCCTGCCTCTACCCTTTAAGTGAGTTAGTCAGTGACCACCTACAGTTGAATTGTTATCATTCAGTGACCACTCACCTGTCTGCATCTGCCTAAGCAGCCCCTCAGGTCGCATTACTCCAGGGGCCAGAGGATTTCACATCTGTATATCCCTGCCTCTTCCTGCCTCATCCCTTCCTGCCAGCCTTCCTGGTGGGCTGCATTTTGCATTCACCTGCCAAGGGCAAAGCACTGTGACAGGCACTTGAGGGCAGGGGGTGGGAGGCACTGGAGGTGAGTGAGATAAGATCCCCACCCTCCAAGAGTTTACCAAGGAACTGGGGACAGAGGGGAAAAGGCCATTCATTGCCATGCACAAGGTCCAGTAAGCTAGGTATAACATTTCCCCCTTCCAGGGCCTGGCTCAGGCTGCTCTCAGGTGGTAGCTGGTCCCCAATCACTTTTCCATTACAGAAATCGATAACTTAAATTACTCCAGAATAACTAGCCCCATCATGCCTCTGCAAAACTAATTCTTCTGTGTCCGCATTTGCCCACATGCTTCTCCCTGGGTCTGGAATCTGCCTTTATGAGGCAATCCAGGTAGAAAGGAGTCTTTCACCCGACTGTGACACAGTGGCAGAATGAGAGCAGGATTTGGGGTCTGACGCTTAGGTTCAGGTCTTTACTCTGACACTTACTGGCTGTGGGTGCTTGTCAAGCTACCTAACCACCTGGAACATCAGTTTCCTCATCTATAAAATAAGAATTCAAATATAACCACCCACCAGAGTGTTAGCGAACTAAATGGAATAATAACGTACATGAATGTTCCTGGCGTATATTAGGGAACCAGTGAACCCTTGGACAAATGTCTGTTTATTCTATGCAAGAATCTGAAACCTGGCTATAAATCTGTATCACGAGGCCACTGTATAATGAGGTCCTAGAGTAACTTCGGCAATAACAATAATATTTTACTTGGGAGAAATAGATTCTCATTCACCGAGATGCATTTTCATCGTGCTCTCATTTTACAGATGACAGAGCTGGGACTCAGGATAACTGAGCGCAGCGCTAGGGGACGGCAGACTGGTGCAGCCTTCTGACTCCCCCTTCCCACTCTTCCACCGCCTCCGTGGTCCCTGATTCAAAACCACAAGGCCCGGTGCAGCTCCAGGCTGCCGCACGCTGAGTTCTGCCATCCGGCAGGTGCTGAAATGACAAGCCCGTTAAATAGCCCCTTAGAGGAAGAGCCGTGAGCTCGGCACTCTGCCCTGGGCTCTGCCAAGAGAATAAATCCTCCCAAAGTTGCCTGAGAAGGGTCGTGTGGAAACGTCAGAAGGCTGGACTCTGAAAGGAAGGAAAGAAACTGATGTTACCGAACACCTCTGTCATGCCAAGCACATTCTAGGCCAGTTTCCCAGATTCCTCAAAACCAATTGTTCTCAACCATTTTTTAGTGGGTGGTCACATACTCCTTTGAGAATCTGCTGAAACCTGTGATCCTCTTCCCCAGATAAATGCATGTTATTTTGCAAATATGTGAAGGAGGTGGGTCAAGGTCAAGAGCTCCTGGTGTAAACCTGGGCCCTTTTAGGGTTTTCTTAGGTACCAGGCACCTTTCTTCTCTTATGGAGGCCCCACCCCTCATCATATCAAACATTGTCATATATATCCACAACTCACACTAAATTACACACACACACACACACACACACAACCAGAGTTAAGTTGAATTACAGTGGACTGTTTGACAGTATTACATTTTGTAGATATGTAACAAAGTATTAATTTCAGCTTTGTGTTTACTTTTCCTATTTTGGACCCAGTAAACTTTTTTGGTAAATTTTATTGAAATGTACCATACCTATAGAAAAATACACAAATCTTAAGTGTGGAGCTCAATGAATTCTCACAAGGTGAGCCCGTCTGTGTAACCAGCACTCTGCTGGAGAAACAGAGCATGAGCACCCAAGAAGCCTCCCCAGGCCCCCTTCCATTCACTATACCCCATCCCAGGACAGCTGCTCTCTAACGTCTAACACCAAAGATTAGCTCTGCCTGTATTAGAATGCCTTACGAGTAGAATCATAACTTGTACTCATTTCCTGTCTTCTTGCTTTTGTGGAACTGATAAACTTTTATTTGGGCCTCGGACATCTTCCGAGGCCTGTAAAAAGGCTCATAGCCTCTGGGCGCTGTCAAAATTGGGGGTTCTCGACCTTATTTTCACTCTAGAACCTCCAGGAAAACTTTTAAAAAGTCCTAATGTCCAGGCTGCACCCCAGAACAATGAAATCAGAATCTCTGGGGACAGGACGGGACATCAGTGGTTTCTCTTGCTCCCTGGGTGACATTGACTGCAGCCAAGGATGAGAGGCACTGGCCCACGCGATTTTGTAAAATTTTAGTACCCCTATCTTACAGCTGGAGAGGACAGTGGGGCTCGAGGGGTCTCCACCACATGCTACCCTCATAAAGCCTGAATTCCAATTCAGGTCTCACTAGGAGTGGTATTTGCATTGCCTTCACGCTTGGTAAATAGTCAAGTCCAAACGAAGCGTAGGTGCCTCCTGCCAGAAACTTTCCTTACTCTGAGTCCTTCCGGAGCTGTGGTCAAGGGAGCTAGGGTTTCCCAAGAACAAGGCGGTGCCCCAGGAGCTGGCCGTAGGGAGAGTCACCGCCAGCTAGACTCCATCTTTGCCCCACAGGGTTTGGGAGCCCTGGGGATGGTTCCCAGGCTGCTGGGTTCCGGGGTGCAGTGCACGATTCTGCCGCTCGGTGGCACCACGAGCTTCTGTAAACCCTGTGGTTTTCACACACCCCAAAGGAAGCTAGAAAGCAGTCTGGCAGCAGTGACCACGGGGGAATGGCAGCCCAGAGCTTCCTGGGGGTTCCTCTGCTCGCTGGGGCCTGACAGGGCCTGTTCCTGGCTGGCCAGGGGGATGCAGAGACGTGGCTGTGACCCAACCCAAGGAGGAGGCCACTTCCCCCATAACTGAGCCAGCAGAGAAGAACCAGGGAGAGAGAAGCCACGCCTCACCTGCTTCTCCCCGCTCTGCCCTTCACCGAGCTGCCCCCGTGGGCTCCGCAGTTGAAGAGCACAGCCCACCCACGCTCCCGTGTTGCCTAGAAGCTCCAGCCCTGGGCTTGGAGGTACCAGGCACAGCTCCAAGTCCTTACCTGGGAATCTGCCAAATCCTAACCTAGGATGACTGAGGACCTCAAGCTCTGACAGGGTCCCTAAACCTGGGTGAACTTTGCCTAGATTCAAAACCAAGCTCTTCCACTTCCTAGTTATGTAACTTTGGGCAAGTTATTTAACTTCCGTGAGTCTCAGCCTCCTCATCTGTAAAATGGGAATCATAGTCCACATCTTACGATTGTCGTGAGGACTGAATGGTTATGTGGCATCTTAGCCTAGCGCATGGCACATAGTGATAAAATAAATGTTAGCTACTATTGTGTATTATTACTATAAATAATAACCAACAGGACAGAATGTCTTGCCAACAGGACAGAATGAACTTACCCACATGTTAAAGAACAGCCTCCATTGTGACAACCCCACACACCCCAGGTTTGAGCAGAGGCAGTGAGTCCAGCCTGCCCCAGGGCTCAGGGAAAGGCCCAGCTGCCCCTTAGGAGCAGCAGGCACAAGTGTGAAAGCCACCCAGAGTCCCAGTCAGCACCAGCCAGAGGGGATGTCCCCAAAGCCCCCACCCTGGGGGCTGGAGCCATTATCCCCACAGTCTGGTGAGATCCTCTCTTGGCCCACAGACCTGAGTGCGTGACCCTGGCCGCCCTGAGGCCTAAGGCAACTTCCATCCAGATGCCATCGGCATGGTGTCAGGTTGAGCACTGGGTCAGGAGATCTTGGTTCTAAATTTGGTACCACTGTCGGTCAGCTGTGTGAACTGGGGCAAGTCACGTGACCTCTCTGGGCCTCCATTCTGTCTCATTTAGATGATCTTAAATCCCCTCCCAGCTCTAGCATGTGGTCTTATCAAAGTATCTGGTACACAATAGGTGCTCAATAAATGTTATTTAGTTTTATAAAATCCAACATACGACTCTGCTAGGTTCTAACACCCTAGTCTTTAAAACTGAACGACTTCTCTGATGCAACCCCTAACAGGGCCCAACCCAGGGTGAGAGCTCAAGAAATGGGTATTTATCTCATTACTGACTTTTGACCTGGCTCTCTGTCAAGCTGCTCCCTCCACCCAAGGCTGCAAGTGCCCCATAAAGGCTCCATGTTAGAGGATCTAGAGCGTAGCTTCCCCACTAGACTACAAGCTCTAAGAAGGTAGGGTTGGTCCTGCCCACGTCAGCCTCACTGCTTCTTCAAGAACACCCAGCCCCACCTCCTTGGCATGAGGTGGGTGGGCAGCTGAGCATCCGCTCCCTGTGGTCCTGGGGCATAGAACTGATGGCACCCCATCACCATCGGGGAAAGAAGTGGCACAGAGCCTCAAGCTGGGCAAGTCCTTTTATTGGAAAAAGAAATAATAAAACCAAAGGCCACTGCATCACCTGTGCCCAGCCATCCCACAGGAGAGGCACAGGTCAGACATAAGGCCCGGCCACACAGTGGGCCAGAATGGGCATGGGCCAGGCCGCAGCCCTCTGTGGGGGATCGTGGGACCAGGACCCGCCCACTGGGGCTCAGGGCCTGCCTTTGTCTCCCTGGGTAGGCACCTCCCTCCCACACACTGCTGTCTTGTCCAAAAACAATCAGGCCCCTCTTTGGTTCCAGAAAGCTACCTTCAGCGGCTGGTCTTTCACATGCACTTGTAGCACCTCCTGCCGGCTGAGGCAGGCAGCCTCTCTGTCCATCTTCAGGGCACCAGGGCAGGGCTGCTTCCTTCCCACTGGGCTCCCTGGGCCTTGGCAGGCGGGGGCCTCGGTGGCTGGATGCTTCTCTTCCCTTTCGAGAAAGGAGTTTGCCTTTTCCCCTGCAGGTCGCCAGTTCCTTTGAACATCCACAGAAGCCTTGTTTACACGGCCTTAGAGAGCTCCAGAGCCTGGGTGGGCTGAATGGGCAGCATGTGTGGCCCTGTTGCCTTGTCACCGGGAGCTTGGGAGAGGGACACAGAAGGTCCCAGAAGGTTGGCTCTGCTCTCCTAGACCCCCAGCTTCTCTTCTGCCAGAATGTACACAGTAGAATCAGAAGGTAGGGAGAGCTTTGCAGGCGGGGGAGAGACCAGGAAGAAGAGCCGAGCTGGCAGCCCCAGGCAAGGGGCAAGGAGCTTTAGGACATTTATTTACAAGGGGACAGGCTGGACCCATGCAGGGAAGCAGCCACAGACTATCACATACAAAGATAAGACAGGATGCAGAGAGGGGCAATCATTGGCCTGGCAACCAAGGGGAACAGACAAGTGCACGGTCACATACACATACATACACATGCACCCACAGGTGCAACCACACGTGTACACACACACAACTGCACTCACACACATCCATCCACATGTGTGCTCATACACACACCTACACATACACATGTGCATTTTTGCACATAGCGCACTCACATATATGCACTCACACGCGTGCCTGCATGCACACACACTCATTCTCACATACACACAGGTTCTAATCTCAGGAAGTTGGCTCCAGTTCTGAAGGTTCAAACCTCCCAAGGCTACATGTCTCCATGAAGCATTTCTCCAGACCCCCAAATAACCTCCTAGAGCCCCAGGCTGTGTGCCCCACAACCAGCGCCTGATGTCCTGCAAAATCTCAGGAGTTGGATATTTCTTGGCAAGGCCAAGGTGGCCTCCAGGCTTTGAGCAGAGGAACGGGAAGCCAGGAGTCTAGAAGAGGTCAGGAGGGGACTGAGCAGCTCCCATCTCCCCAGACCTCGAATCGGTGGAGGCAGGATCACAGACAGGCAGAGCCCCTGCAGTGGCACCAGAAAGAGCAGATACTGGGAGACAGCCACGGGGAGCAGGACCCTGGGGGGAGAGAGTCCTGGCGGATGTGGGATTTGGGGTGAGGAATCATGCGGGAGAAGGGCATTCTCTCTGGGACCTGAGCCCCCCTCCGGGTGTTGGGTAAAGAGCTGCAGAAGCAAAGGGCTGTCCAAATTGTGTTACCCCCACCCCCAAACCCCCACCCCAGCCTTCCCCTGGAAGATCTGGCTGCGTGTGACCAGACCTCCCCCATGGAGAAAATGCCAGGTCAGGAAGGAGGCCGTCCTGCCAGGGGTGACAGGCAGGAGGGAGTAAAGGGGGGCGCGGGTAGATGGCCTGCGGGAATCACCGGGCCAGTCACCCTTCCTCCCGCCCCACCCCTCCCTGGGGAGCAGCAGGGGCCCAGAGAATGACTCAGAAGCGGGTGCTCTGGTAGCGCAGCCGCCGCAGGTCTGAGAGGCCCTCAGTCCGGCCGTACACCTCCCTGCAGGGACTCTCGGCCAGTCACCGGGCCCCCGCCCCGCCGCCCCCGCCGCTGCTGCCGCTGCCGGAGCTGCTGCCGCTGCTGGAGCTGCCGCTGCTGCACCGGTCCTCGTAGATGGAGATCTCGATCTGCGGCCGGCGTTAAGGAGGGAGCCCCTGCCAGCTGCCGAGAAGGGGCGGACGGAGGCCAGCAGGGGAGCGGGCGGCCGAGCCGGTGCCGCGTCCCAGACAGCGAGGCCGGGAGGCCCGGGCCGCTAGACCCCAGCCCCTCCGCGCTGTCGCGGGCGCTCGGTGTGCACACGCACACAGCGACCTGCCGGGCCGAGCACTGCGCAGGCGCACAATCGGAAGCTTCCGCTTTAGTGGGTCTGATTACCAAACACCGGGACAGGTGGTGGTACGGCGTGGGAAGTGGGAAGACCTCGGTGTCCCGAGTTCTAATCCTGAGTCGCTTTCTCTCGAGAGATGGGACTTTAGACCGGTCATTTAACTTGTTACCCATGAATGGCCGCGTGTGTAAAATGGTGGTAATAATGGAATCTTGGGGTAGCTGGGGGACTGATTGAAATAACGCTTGTAAAGCTCTAAGCCCAATGCCTGGCACTTAGTAAAAACTCAATTAAAAAAAGTCCCCTCTCACAGGGCTTTGTAAACAGAAGATTCCGGTCTTTGTGTTTTCTTTCCTCGTTTTCCTCTCAATTTTCCAGTAAAAACATTTTTTTAACACTTCTACTCTGCGAGTGGGCTGTGTGTACACCTTGACCACACTTTTCCAGGTGGAGCGAGCAGGCCTATAACCCAATTCCTGGGTCGGCCGCCCACCAAGACTTCATTTTTCTGATCTGTAAAGAGGGGCTCAGGACGTACACCCAGGAGTACACGAGACCGTAGACATGTAAACGTGTGCAGAGATCCGCGTGTTCCCTGAGGGGCAGTGCAGCTTCACGGTTAAGTGTGGGACTGGGCTCAAATCCTGGCTCTGACGTTCACCGGCCGGGTGACCCTGGGCCAGTGATTTAACTTCAGTGGGCTCGTGGGCAGAGGGAAGAATAAGAGTTACCCACCTTGTAGGGGTAGTATGAGAATTACATCGTTTCAAAGCAGTTAATATGATACCTGGCATGTATTAAGCGCTGAAGAAATGCAGCCCAGTAAAAGCAAACCCTGAAATTCACAAAAGGCATTGATAACTTATAGTGGGGGAGGAGAGCTGACGACCAGTGATGTGGGGAATCCTGGGAAAATCCCTGAGCAGAGGCCCCTAGGGTGGTCCCTATTTCTGGGTGTCTTCACCAAGAAACCCACCAGTTGGCAGCTCTGGGCCCTTGCACAGAACAGCCAGGAAGGATACGACCCGCATCCCGCGCTCCACGGGGTCAGTGAGCAGGAGGCCTCGAGGGGCAAAGATCTTCTCGTTCTGCTCCTGGATGTAGCGGGAGATCTTCTTGAGAACCTGCAAGGAGAGGGGCCGGCTGAGGATGAGCGGGCAGCGGGGGAACCCTGCAGGAGGGGATGTAGGGCAGTCAGGAGGGGAGCCACCTTCTCGTAGTGGGTCTCCATGCAGAGGAAGATGAAGTAGGCCGTGGCACAGGCCAGGCAGCCCTCAAGGTAGGAGCTGCCCCCGATCTTCTCCGCCTCCGCGTAGAAGCTGTTGAGGGTCTTCACGGTCTCCTCAAAGAGCTGCCGCTCAATCTGGAGGAGAAAGGGACAGGGAACCAGGTTGAGGCCAGCCTCCCTGGACCGGACAGTCACAGGTAGGAGGGCGGGTGGCAGTGGTGGGGCCACACGGATGAGGGGAGTGGCACACAGGTAAGATCGGAGAAGCTGCCCGTGGAACACTGGACTGGGAGCCGGGAGACCTGGGGTCCAGTCCAGACCTGACCATCAACTAGCTATGTGGCCTTCAGCTGATGACTTAACTACTCCAGCCTCAGTTTCCACAGCTATAAAATGGGAATAAGAATGACTACTTGGCCTCCCTTGGGAGCAGGAAACTCCCACAATATCAGAGACGTGAAGGCTTCCTGAAAGCAGACGGTCAGGCAGGAATTCTGGTGACTTCGTCGCCCCCCATTTTCATAGCTGCAAAAGCGCCCAGGACCTAATTGGTAGGGGCTCCCCATGTTTGGATGGGACTCCAACTGCATAAGACTGATTATATGAGATCTCAGGAGTATCTTCTCTCAAAGAGGTCACCAAGAACACGACAGCCTCGGGGGCGCTCACAACTGGGAAGCTGTCCTGCCTGCATCCATAATCATAATAGCTAATATTCATTAAGCACTTTCTATGCTTTCTATTTTTAAAAGCACTTTCAGGTACCAATGTAATGTTGCGTATCAACTATACTTCAATTTAAAAACAAATAAGATTTTTATCAATTTATCTGGCAACTGTAGATTAAATTATGCAATTGCGGGGCACCTGGGTGGCTCAGTCGGTTAAGCGTCTGACTTCGGCTCAGGTCATGATCTCACAGTTTGTAGGTTCCGTGTCAGACTCTGTGCTGACAGCTCGGAGCCTGGAACCTGCTTCAGATTCTGTGTCTCCCTCTCTCTCTGCCCCTCTCCCACTCGTGCTCTCTCTCTCTCTCTCTTTTTCTCTCTCTCAAAAATAAATAAACATTAAAAACATTTAATTGTGCAATTGCTTCATCTGAAAAAAAAAAAGCTTTGCAGAGTCGGATATTTTTTAAAAAATTAATCAAAATAAATGAATAAATAACACTTTCCCACATTTTCACTTCAGTAGCTCAAAGCTCAGCTCTGTGGTCCCGGCCACCGTCATCTCCAGCCTCTTAACTGGTCTCTGTGCCCCCAGCCCTGCCAAGGGAGGCTGCTAAAGTCGGATCATGTCACAGCTCTGATGAAGAGCTTCCAAAGCCTTCTCATCTCTCTCCAAGTAAAATCCAAGAAGTCCTTATATGCCTGCTAGGCCCTACAGGGCCTGGCCCTGCGTCCCCTGAGCCCGCCTCCTGCTTTCCTGCCCACTCAGTCCCCAACCAGCCACACTGACTGCCCTGCTGCTTCCTGAAAATGCACAAGTCCTTTGCGCCTGTGTCCTCGGATACAACACGCCTCCCCCAGACACCCCCACCCCAGGCTCATACCTACAGGCCTAAGGGCTTACCTTATCTCACAGACCTCCCCCCTCCATTCACCTCTCCCCTGCTCTCCCAGCCCTGTGACCCTCACACACTTATTTTTCTAGTAGTGGTCCCCACTGGAGCTGCTACATATATACTTGCTGTTTTATTCTTCACACCTTCCAATCGAAAATGAACCCATGACTTCACTTCTGCATCCCCAGTGCCTAATATATAGTAATTGCTCAGTAAATACTTGCTGAATATTAAGTGAACTTGTCCAAGGTTACACAGCTCTGACCTGAATCTGTGCTCTTTAATAACCCTACACTACATTGGGAGGTCAGGCTCCAAGCAGGTGTCAAAGTGGCTGTAGGCCCATTTTTTACATTCCTCAGAACACCCCCTTCCCCACTCACCACTACAGGATCAGAACTGTCCATCACACAAGCTAGCATGGGACCTTCCATGCCCATCTAGGACAAAAGGTCTCCCTAAGAACAGTCAGAAGCTTTGGGGTTCCCAGCCACTGTCCCTACACAGATCTGGAGTGAACGCATAAGAAAACATTATGCTCTACCCCAAGAGTCGCCCTGCCGCAAAGGACAGGTGTGTCCTTTGATGAGATGAGGAGACCTCACAGCACCCTAAAAGCTGGCTACCCATCAGATTAGCAAAAGGCAGCCCTGCCCCACCTTCCCAAACCCATTCGGATAGGCCTGGGCTGCTGAATGAAAGAGCTGGGGTCTGCCTACGGCCCTCCAGAGGGCAGGCTCTCTAATTCCAGGACAGTGCTACAGCAGCCTGGGAATGAGGACCATACGCACCCCCGAACCGGGAGCAAAACTGGGCAGAAGGAGCTGACTTGCAAGGGGTTGGTGGTCCATGAGACACCCAGGTAGCTGGCTGAGTCTGGAGGGAGGGGCTGTGGGCAGAGCCCTTGGTCGATGACCTGGGCATCGGGATTTCTTAAAGGTCCCCAGGAAATTCTAACGTGCAGCTGGGGCTGAGACTGCTGCCAAGAAGTAGAGATTCCTGAAGCTGATGCCATCAATCGGACTAAGGAATCTGTTTTTGTTTCATAAGCTCTCCAGGCGACTCTTGTGCTACTGATGTTCCAGGGCCGCTGAACTAGGAAATCTCTGAGGCTTTTTCAGCTCTAACTTGCAGTGAGGTGACAGCAAGACAATGTTAGGGACATTTTTTAATTCTGCCACGTGAAGTGCCTGAACAAGTTATATGTCACATATTACTTTCATCCTGGAAAAAAAAATACATTGGAATAACTCCCTGAGTTCCATCACGGCCTATGTTCCAAGTTTAGAAAAAAGACATCCTTACCCGGCTGTCCAGCTCCGGGGGGAATTTGGTCTGGAACTGACAGATGGTCCCATCACTGTAGTCTCTTTGGATAAAGACCTTGGTGGCCAATGAGGCACTTCGCCGCAGCTCCTGCAGATTATGGACCTGAGGAGGCATACAGCAGACTCACATTCAGGGTGACCATCCATCTAGGTTTGTCCAAGACTGACGGAGGTTTTCAGGATGTGATTCTTACAGCACTAAACCAACAAAGTCCCCGGCAAACCTGAACATTAGCCACCCTACAAGTGCTCCAGGAAAGTCATGGGGAAGCAGAACTGTGGAGTTGACTAGAGAAGACACGTCAAGCTATCCCAGAAAGATCTAGAAAAAGCCTGAATTAGGGCAAAAGCTGAGCCAAAAGGGGATGATGGTTCTGGAATCATCAACAGAGCCAGAAACAAATTTTAACAAGAGGAAAAGACTTCCTGGTAGCTGGCCCAGATCCTTCTCTCTCTTTCCCCTTCTCCCTCCCTCCCCCTCCCTTCTCCCTCTCCCTCTCTTTCCCTTCCCCCTCCTCCTCTCTCCCTCTCTCCCTCCCTTTTCCTCTCCTCCCTTCTCCCCACCCCCCATTTCCCTCCTCCCTCCTTCTCACTCTCCCTCCCCCTCCCACACACACAGAGAGCCTTTCACACTTTTGTTCACTCACCAAGTATCAAATATTCACAAATCATCAGGCCTCGTGCTTGGGGAACCCAGCCCTGAACAAGACTGAGGTCTCAGGCCCCAGAAGTGGGGCTTACAGCAAGGTTGGGGAGGGGAGTAGGACAGAGGAGGACCTGATAGCCCACCAACTGGGAGGGAGATTCGGGTTGAGGCCAAGTTAAAGCCTGGGTCCAAGAGCACCAGGGATAGCTTTCCTCTCTAGCATGTCTCACCACAGGAAAGAAGGGGCACCCAAATGCCCAGAGAAAATCATGGATAAGGTAGGCTGAACCCAGAAATTAAAGAAACACCTTGCCCTGGTAGGAAGAAGTGGGGCAACTCTGTCCCTTGCCCACACCTGCAGTTTTGACATTGACACAAACTCTAGCACTTGAGGGGACTGGGCTCAATTAATAGAAGAACAGGGCCTCTTTCTTCCACTTCCAGCCTTAGTCACCCACATTTGAAAGAAGCATCCCACTGAGTAAAATATGCCAAACATTGGAACCATGTGGAGGCCAAGCCCCAAGGGCAGAGTGAACACACAGCCAGTTCATCCTGTGTAATTAAGGTGAATCTCTTCCGTCATTCAGCTTTCATTTATTGAGTCCCTACTATTGCCGAGCTCTGGGGATGCTGAGCAAAGACAGTCTGTGAGCTCCAGGGAAGAAGACAAGTAAATATATAATAAATTAGCCTGTGATAAATGCTTTAGAGAAGTAACATCTTACCCAGAAATGCTTACTCAGAAAAGACTTCCTGAGGTCTGTGTTGAGTCATAAAGAAGGCCAGGAGTTGCCAGTGGTAGGGAGCAGGCAGTGGGTGGGGAGAGGGATGTAAAGTCAACCCAGACAGAGGGAGAAGCTTGTGCAAAGGAAAAAGATGGCAGAGAGCACAATATGCTCCAGTTGACTGCAGGCAGATTTCAGCAAGACGGGAGTTGGTTTGTGGATTAGGCCAGAGCAGGGGGGAATGACAGTATAGAGGACAGTGCTATCACAAAGAGCTGGAGGGGGGCTCTACTAGAGGGGAGGGTATAGGACAGAAGACAAACTTGCTTAAAAGCTGGGGGAAAGTGGGGCGCCTGGGTGGCTCAGTTGGTTAAGCATCCGACTTTAGCCCAGGTCACGATCTCATGGTCTGTGAGTCTGTGAGTTCGAGCCCCGCATCGGGCTCTGGGCTGATGGCTCAGAGCCTGGAGCCTGCTTCTGATTCTGTGTCTCCTCTCTCTCTGCCCCTCCCCTGTTCATGCTCTGTCTCTCTCTGTCTCAAAAATAAATAAACGTTAAAAAATTTTTAAAAAAAAAGCTGGGGGAAAGAGTAAGCAATGAGAGAAAAGTAGGAGAGATAACTGGTAGATCAAGGTTTGGAAAAGGGGAAAATCAGAGAACACTGCAGGAGACTTTCCTACATCCGGCAAAGCTTGCTCTACGTAAGAGATGTGATACCAGAGTACTGGGGCCGAACTGAAGAATATATAGATGCTCCTCTTGTCTGAACTGTCCTTGATTCCTCTAATCAAGGTTTTAATTGAGAAAATCCCCTTGACATTCACTAGGATCGTATGATAACTTTGAAAAATAAAGAAGGCTTTAGTGGTATAAGTGTGTTATTTGTTACTCTGCTCTATCTGGTTAGGATCTCATCTTTTATATTTTCCAAAGAAAAGGAAGGGGCTGTGGCCTTCCTCTGCCCTTCTAAAACCAACTGACGTGAGCCAGTGGATCATGAGGATGGATTCCCCTAGCCCCAGAAGGATCATTCAGGAAGCTCTGTGAGGGATGCATGGGAATTAAGCATGACTGGGTAAGAGGCCAGTGACTGGGGTAAGAGGCCATTTGAAGGGATGCACTATGTTTGTAGTGTCCGGGGAAACACAAAAGCAGGTCTAACCCAAGAAAAGTGATGGTGAGAATGGAAAGAAAGGGAAAAAACAGTGATTCAACTATTCTATTATGGATAGAGCTTCTTCCCCTCTGACGGCCTCCTTTGTCTATGTCCGAGTGCACACATGCACTGTGTGCTACCATGAAGGTATGTGTCTGTGACTGTCTCTAGTGACCACTTCTTCCTCCTAGGCGTACAATTAGATTAATCCCCACCCTGCCTTGCAATTAGGTGTGGCCATATGACTGAATAGAATATGAGTGGAAGTGATGAATTCATGTATAGGCTTAGCTCACAACAACCAGCCACTCTTCTGTTACCTTTCCTCTTCCACAGAAACCAAGGAAGCTGTATGTTGAAGATGATGGGACCACAAATTGGAAAGAGCCTGGGTCCCTGAGTCACCCTGGAGGAGACCTACTTGCTGATCAGGATCACTTCTCTGGGACTTTACTGAACAATAAACTTCTAGTTTATTATTCCATTAAAATTTTAGGATGCTATCTTGCATAGTATGGTCTCATCTCCTCTTGGCTTTGATCTGTGAGTTCTCAAGTACCCAGAGTAGGAGAGCTCAACACCCTTTCCAACCCCAAAAATCCTGAGCCTTAGAACAAAGCCTCTGGGTGACCAGGGATCTACTTCCCTCCCTGTAGAGTATTTGTGGAGTCTTGAGGAGTTGCTAGAAGATGGTATCAGACTCATTGTATATTCCAGAGCTTTCATCTCCCAGATCTATGTCAAGCACAATATAACACACTCATCTGTAGTTGGCAAAGAGTAGGACTTAAGGCAAGGCAGCATCTCCTGGCTCTCCCCATCCACGGTGGCTCAGTTGTGAAGTACCAAAAGGCCCTGATGGAAAGAGGGCCCACTGACCTGGGAGCAGGATACCTG
This sequence comes from Panthera uncia, assembly GCF_023721935.1. Taxonomy (NCBI): domain Eukaryota; kingdom Metazoa; phylum Chordata; class Mammalia; order Carnivora; family Felidae; genus Panthera; species Panthera uncia. The sequence goes on along the minus strand of NC_064818.1, from coordinate 54,930,867 downwards.
GGTGCTAGTCTGGGCCACATGACCCTGGGCCTCCATTTCTTCAACTAGAAACTGAGAAGCTGGAACAACATAATCACTTAAAGCCCCTTCTAGCCCTGACATTCAAGAGGCTTTCTCAGGGATTGTGAATGCAAATGTTTATAGGAACTAAGCATGTAAGTGGGTTGGGTGAGGGCTGTGGCTAATCAGAGAACCCATGCTCTGTCTCAAGAAAGCGGCTGACCACTGCCATGTGAGAATGTGAGCCCAGGATGCCACACTTCGACATCTTAAGAGAATGCATAAATCCATATTTCCTTAATATCAAATGTCTTGATTTTTTTTTTACGTTTCCAATAAATATTTACATTTGTAAGCACTAAGCAGACCAAATAAGGCACAACTGTGAACAAGATTCACTCCTAGAATTGCCAGGTTAGGACCTCTGAATAAGAAATCCCATCATAGGGGCCCTTGGGCCAGAGCTAGAGCCAGGCTCCAGGCACTTGCCAGCTATGTAGCTTTCAGGAAGCGAGCACAGGTTTTCAGGAGAGATCCATGATGCTCTGACCCCACAAGAGGATCCCAGAATATGCCTGCACCTCTAAGAGACCACAGCTTCTGTGTCTCCCCTGAACAGTGACTCTGGGGTTTCTTAACTGACCCTGACACCTGGGCTTCTCATCTACTTCTTACCTTCCTCAACTCTGCCCTCTCCCCTGCCACCATCCCAGGCTTGCTGGCAGCTGGCTAAGGACACCCCAAGAGGCATTTCATGAGGAAGAAAGAGAAAGTCAGTGGCAATACCTGCTGGCACCAATTTTTGAACTGCAGTATGACAGGGATAGGGAGGCAGCCTGAAGAATGGGCCATACACCTGACAGAGCCAACCTGGTAGAGGTGAGGAGTAAGCACTGGAGTTCAGAAGAACATTCCCAGTCCCAATCTGCCCAAGACAAACAGGAGGCCCCATCTGGCCCACATCTCCATCCTCATTAAAAACTAGCTAATTCCAGAGGATGCATTTGAGGCTCAACTCAAGAATCAGGAGATTCAGCTCATGAACCAACACCATGATCCCTGGCTGGGGTGTGGAGGAGGAGTGAGGATCGTGAGTCAGAGGCAGCCGAATCAGGCCTCAGGATGGAAACCCAGGCACAGGGCCTCCCTTCTTCTCAGCCTACACAAGGGCCCAAGCCCAACCCACTGTCTGTTGGCTGTTAATTCCAGGCCTCAGAGATCAAACCTCCAAATGCCTTGCTTGGATAATGCTACTTGGGTGCATTTAAAAATCTCTCAGGGGCCGGGGGCGCCTGGGTGGCTCAGTCGGTTAAGCATCCAACTTCGGCTCAGGTCATGATCTCACGGTTTGTGAGTTCAAGCCCCGCATTGGGCTCTGTGCTGATGGCTCGGAGCCTGGAGCCTGCTTCAGATTCTATGTCTCCCTCTCTCTCTGCCCCTCCGCCGCTCGTGTTCTCTCTCTCTCAAAAATAAATAAACATGTTTTAAAAAATCTCTTAGGGGCCAAACTCCACCACTTAAACTTAAAGAAGCCCCTCCCAGCCAGGCATTTCCCAGTTGTCCTTGGCCATCTGGACTGTTTCCCAGGGCGGACCCTGCTCCCAGTGACACACATTTGCAGAGGTTTGTCGCTCAGGAAATGGGCTCATTACAGTTTTCCAAATGAGGTCAGTGTATCACTCAGGAGGCTTCATTCCTCCTCTGAGTTCCTCACACACACTCCTCCCTTAATGCTAACTCCTAAACAGAAATTGGGAAGCAGAAAAGATCCAGTTTCCATGCCTTCCATCCAGGGATCCAGGGACATCCATGCTTTCTCTGTTTCTGCCTCTCTCCTCCTCACCCATCTCTCCCTCCCCCTCTGTCTTTCTGTCCCTCCCTCTCTTTCTCTCCCTCACCCTCCTCCTTCTCCCTCCCTCTCCTTGTCTTGATCTCCTCTTCACCTCCCAAAACACCTTCTGCTGGAACTGTGGACTTACCAGTCAGAACCCAAAGGGAATGGCCAAGAAGTTTGGCATGAGGTTTTCCTTCTCCCAACAGGTTTTCCCTGGTAATCTTAACTCAGTCCTAACAGTAAAAACAGCCTGGGGAGAATGACTCACTGCACAGCCCAGATAATGTGCACATTCTGTGCCTTGGCAGAGCTAAGGCTTCCTCCCTCAGTACTGCCAGCAGGGTCCACCCAAGGCCAAATTGGGAAATGTGTAATGTTTGTCCTCTGCTCTCCATCCCTTCTGGGCATACCTCTGTCCCTCTGTCCCTCTACCCTCAAGCTGACCCAGCCAGGCTGAACAGGGGGCCTGAGTCCTTCCTGAACTCTTCCGCATCCGTTCCCCCATCACAGCCTCACGTGCCCACCTCGCTGTTGAGCAACGCCGTTGGCTAACTAGATACACCTGGCTGCAGCAGAAAAAAACACTGACCAGGGAGGCAGAAGACTCAGTCTCTAATCCTTGCCCTGCCTCTTTTGAGCCATAGTCTCTTGAATACGTCTTGCATTCCAGTTGCATTATCTGTAAAATGGGATAATGATGCTACTTCACAGAGATCAAGCAAGCTCCTGAGCCTCGGTTGGCTCACCTGTTAATTGCGGATAATAACAGCATCCTTGCCCACTTCACAGGGGTGCTCTAAAGCTCAAAGGAGATCATACATGTGATAGTGCTTTGTACACAGGAAAGTGCTATATTCACAGAGGCATTAAAAGCAGAGCCTCTCCCAGGGGAGAGTCACGCATGCCTAACAGCAGCCTCCTAGAAACACTGCCTCAACCTAGAGATGTGAGCCTGCTGGTTGGAATTTCTGGACCATAACAGACCTGAAGTGGAGATATGATGGGACAGACGGCCTCCTGGGATCTGTCAGATCACATCACAGGTGTGGCTGCCTTCTCTGCCCACTCCTCTGGCCCAGCTATGCCAAGTTGTCCTTTGCTGCCCAATACCAGCAGGCTTTGCTGCCGCCTGGCAGCCTGGCAGCCCTATCTGGAAGGTGACCAGATCCTTGGTCATTTCTCCTTTGTTCTTCCTGCTCTCCTCAGTAACTTTGGCACTTTCCAAGCTTTCTGATTATTTATTTATTTTGCATTCCTCCACCTGTAAAACCAAGCTCCATGGGTCTGCTTAAGGCTTGGCCCCTCACAAGGTCCTAGAGGATGAGCTCTCCTAACTAACCTTGTGCTTTGTCACAAAGCCAAGCAGTACCAAGCAACTGTACCTTGTTCTGTGGTGGCCACAACAGCAGAATTGCAATGGTGACACTTGGTGTTGATGTCACCCTGCTCACCAGGACGCCCCGATGCAATGCAGAGAGTCATTCAAAAGCCTGTGCTGTTCCCCCTGGCTTGCATCCCAGCTGGGTGAGAAGTAGGGAAACACCACAAAAGAAGTCAGCATCAGAACTGGGGAGACCCTGGTGTCCTGGGTTCCGCTCCGAAAATCCAAAGGAAGAAACTTTTCAGCTCTGCTGCTAACATGCTGTGTATCAAATAGGTCCTCCCCTTCTCCATGTGGTAGCTTTACCACTTATAAAGTGGGAACATAAAGAGCTCCACTTCCCACATGAAAGGAGGGAGTACAAGAGAAAATTCCTGACCTCTTAACCACTGCACCAAGATTCTGCCCTCAGCCAACAGGTCCCTGGCTTCAACTTTCAAGTCCCTTGAAGGTGACACACCTATAAGCACACCCTGGAGAAGAAGAAAAAGACAGCTCCTCCCATCAGACCCGGGAAATGTAGACACCCTGGTACAAGAAACTTGAATGATATAAAAAAAAGGGGGGGGGGAGCAGGGGCAAGAAAGCATAATATGCAAAAGTAGAGACTGGTGCAGGCAGCTCATTAAACCCAACTGTTTGAGGTTTTGGCCTGAGGATTCTTTGTCCCCTCACTCCCCCACGAAGGAAATGTGAAGGTGGACGTAGGTCTGTCATCTCTTAACCAAGCTTTTGGGTTTAAAAGCTGGATGGCTGCACTGCATAGCAACAGCAACCAGCCGCCTTCCTTCCCCTAAAACAGGGGCGAGCTCACCTCCAAACCTCTAGGGAAGTAGTTTTAGGACTAGCAGTTCCAGGGTAAGAGGAAACCCCAGCTGGGGCCCTGGAGCAAACCTGGTGCTAGTGCCAACAAGTGGCCTGGGCAGCCTCGGGGACTCAGATGGGTAAGATAGCCAGAGATGAGATGAGTTCTCAGGAGAAGCCCCCTCTTCCACCCTGCCACTCTTCCCCCTACCCCTCCCCGCAGTACTGATTCAGGGAAACCACCCCATCCTACCCTACCCCACCCCCTCACTCCACCCCACCCCACCTCACCCCCCCCTTCTTCCTTTCCCGCCCAGTCCGCCCCTAGCGGGGATGTGTTCCCGCACCAGTCAGCCACTGCCTGCGGGCCGGGCGGTCGCCCCCTACCTCAGTGGCCATGTTCCAGGGGCGCCGACCGCTCCGAGCCTGCTGGGAGGCCGGAGAAGGGGGGCTGTCCGCGGTGCTGACTCGGGGAGCGGGTGGGCTAACCGCGACGAGACGGGGCCCGGGGTACTGTCCGCGGTGCTGATGCGGACGCCGAGGGCCCGGCTAGTTGGTGGGCCGGAGGGCGCCTAGGTACTGGCGACCGCCGCTGTGCTATCCGCGGTGCTGATGCGGGCGCCGGGCCGGGGAGGCGAGGCCGCGCCCGAGGCTCTTCACCGCCCGATCGCCGGCTGCCGCTGCTCCTGCAAGCAACGGCCCGGTTTATCTTTGACAGCGGCGGCGGGGGTGGGGGCGGCAGGGGGAGGAGGGGCCAGGCGCCTCCGCGGACCGGGAGGGGGAAGCGCGGCCCCCAGACTCCGGCGCCCGCCCGCCGGAGAGGAGCCCCGCCCGCGGCCAGAGGCTTCGCTCCCGCCCGGCCCCGAGGCCCCGCCTCTCCTGTCAGCCCTTCCCCCTAGTAAGAGCGCCAGGAGCTCTGCGCTTGCTACCACGGCCTCCTGAGACTTCCAGACCCGGAGAAGAGAGAGGCAGGACGGTTCTGGGGCAAGACACTCAGCTTGCGGAGGCTGACAGTCCTCCACGCGTTCGCAGGCCCCCAGGTGCGGCCTCTTTACCTTTTCAACACCCCTCCCCCAACCCCTCCTCCAGCGTGGCCCCAGGCTTCCTCTACCGTATTTTTCTGTTCTTTCTCCCCGTTTCTTCTCTGTGTCCCCCTCCCCAGACTTGCATGGACATTCCCTCCTCTCCTCATCTCTTCTTTTCACTGCTTTGAACCCTATTAGCTAGAGGAGAATGCTGCTGACCGCAGAAAATCATTTCCTTTCTTTACGTGCCTGCATTTCATCCCCAAAGAAACCCTGGGGTCCCTTCTTTCAGGGAGCTCCAGAACTGAAGCCAGTCTCTCCACTGCTCTTCCTGACCCTGGCCCCACCCCTACTCTTCGCCCTCTCCCCTGAAATCCCAGTGTTTACATATACACCACCACCACTCAACAAACACAAGCAGATGGTGCCAAACTGGTTTACCCAGGATGTCGGGGCTGGCCCTGGCGCTGCCTTCACAATTTTGACATCAAAGCTTCCAGCCAAATGACCTACCTATTTCCTTAATAAACAAAAAGGAAACACCAACACAAGTGCCTTTTTACACATCCATAACACCCCTAGGTCTTTGGGGGAAGCGGAGTCTGTTCCTCTGCAGCTCATGCAGCCAGGAGACCTGGATTCTGGCTCAGGCTCCTCCAGCTGTATGACCTTGGTCAAAAGCTTCACCTCTGAGCTTCTTTCTGTAAAATGAGGGCCGGAATTCACTAGACCATTTCTAGGATCCTTTCTTTTCTTTCCTTCAACCTTTTATTTTGAAATTTTCAAACCCACAGGTTGAAAGAATAGTACAATAACCATACTGTCCACCTAGCTTCAACATTTGTTAACATTTTGCCATATTTTCTTGATAGATATGGAAACATAGATATATGTTTGGCTAAATTATTAGGAAGTAAGCGACAGATATGAAGTTTTCCCCTTCAGTCCTTCACCGTGCCTCTCCTAAGAATAAGGGCCTTCTACCCAACCACGATATTATCATCACACCTTTAAAGATTTCATAACATCTAACATGCTAGGATAGTTTACTGCACCTAAAACATCATTAGCAATGGCCTCTCACAAATTCCCTTCAGAACTTTTCATTTTTAATAGCTAACATTTATTGAGCACTTACTATGTTCCAAACCATATGCTACATACTTTACTTGTACTGTCTTATGTAATTCTCAAAATTACTCTTTGAATTAAGTGCTATTATTATCCTTTAATTATTCCCACTTTACACACCAGAAAACTGAGAAAATTGCCCAAGGTCGTGTGGCTTGTGAGAAATGGAGGCAGGATTCAAAATACAAGCAGTCAAGTTCCAGAGCTTGCGCGGTTGATCCTCCTAACTGTACTCCTCCCTTCAACATCTTGTAGACCTTAAACTAGCAGATCAGTAACCATATCTCCAACTGCCTATTTTGCAGATGAACAAACTGAGTCCCAGAGGATAAATGAAATGCCAAAGAAGTTAAAGGCAGATGTTTCACCCCACCTTAGAGTTTTGGCCAATGATTTGGCATCAAGGAGCAAACTGAAAATATCTGTGAATCCTATGGTGGTCACGAGTATTAAATAGTTGCACAATCTGATGATCTCCATGGACACCTCTCCCAGTTCCTCACACTTAATTTTTATCATATTCATTAAACAACTATCTGGAAACCACTCTCTTTGCCTGATGACAAGAGATCTAGATGAGTCCATTTAACAAATCTATTCATTCAATGTACATTCCTTGAACATTTCCTATGTATCAGACACTCTTCTCAGAGCATGGGCTACAGCAGTGTCTACATGCACAAAGACTCTGTTCTTATTGAATTTACATATTAATGGGGATAACAATCAGTAGCCATAAACAAATCAGTATAAAATATGTTGAGGTGTGATCATTGCTAGGGAGAAAAGTAAAGCATGGTAAAGAGAGGTGACAGAGGAGAGTTGCTTTAGAAAGATAGGGAATGTTTTTTTGATAAGGTGAAATTTGGGCAGGGGCCTGAGGTAAATGAAAGAACTTAACATGAAGGTACCTAAAGAAAGAGTGAAATCGCTTAGAGGACAGTACAAGGGCAGGTGGCAGGAAGGAGTAGGCTTGGCATGTTCGAAGAATAGCAGGGAAACCAGTGTAGCTAGACTGGAGTGGGCAAGGGGTAGAGAGATGGGATCTGAGATCAGAGAGGTAACAGGAACCAGGTCTTAAAGGACTCACGGGCCCTGATAAGGACTTTGGATTCTATTAAGAAAGTGGGATCAACAGCCTTAGAAAGTTTAGGGTAGAGGCATGGCATTATCTAATTGTAGTTTTTTACACGATTCTGAATGCCAGGGCTGGGATGGAAAGGGGAGCAAAGCGGGAGAAAGGCAAGGATGGAAGCAGTGACACCAGTTAGGAGGCTGAAATAGAAGCAGTGACACCAGTTAGGAGGTTAAGAGTAGTCTAGGCAAGATATGGTGGTGGCTTAGACTAGGGTAGTGGCGGTGCAGGTGGTAAGAAGTGGCCAGACCCTAGATATAATTTGAAGGTAGTGCTGGCAGGACCTGTTAATAGACAGGGTGTGGTATAAAAGTGAGTCAAAAATGATTCCAAGTTTGGAAGTCTGAGCCATTGGAAGAAGGGAGTTGCCATTTACTGAGAAGGGAAGCCTAAGGACTGAGTAGGCCTGAAAGGATGGAGAACAGTTTTGCTTAGTTGATTTAGGTTTGAAATTTGATGTGCATATTATACATCTAAGTGGAGTGGGCATTTGAGGTTCAAGAGAGAGGTAGAGCGTTGGAGAGCCACCAGTATGTGAACAGTATTTGAAAGCGGGTGACCAGATGAGATCGTCTAGGGAGTGGATATAGCTAGAAAAATTGTCCAAGAGCTGTTCCTGGACACTTTATTACTTACAGGTTGAGAAGATGAAAGTTGACTGAGAAGAGTGACCAGTGAAGTAGGAGGAGACCCAAGAGAGTGGTGTCCTGGAGCCAAGGAAGAAACCCGGTAACAGAGCCCTACCAGCTGTGCCGAGAGCTGCTCATATGTAGAAAAAGATGAGGACTAAGAAATGACCATTGGGCTTGACAGCTAGAAGGTCACTGATGAGCTTGATAAAAGCTGTTTCAGTAGAGAACGGGGATGAGATCCTGAGTGAAGTGGATTTGAGAGTCTGAATGGAGGAGAGGAAGGAGAGCTACTGAGAGTGTAGACAAGTCTTGAGAGGCATTTTGCTGTAAAAGGGAGTGAAGAGTAAAACAGTGGCCTGAAGGAGAAGTAGGAGCAAGGGAGGCTCTTTTAAGATAGGAGTACATTGAAGCTTGCTTGTTGCTGATAGAAATAATCCAGTAGAGAGGGAAACACTGAGGGCTCAGGAAGAAGAGAGTTAATTACAGAAGCAAGCCCTTAAGAGGTCAGCAAAGGTTGGGATCCAGGGCAAACATGGAGGGGCTGGCTTTAGAGAGGACCACAGACAATTTTCCACCACAGATAAAGGGGGAGAAGCAAAGTAAATGGCCACAGATGTGAGCAGGTTGGGTGTTGTTGTATAAGCAAAGACCCAAGCTCTACTCCTTACTCCTCTTCAGCTAACCAGAGGCTTCATGCATCATGACTTTCTTGACAAGTGCATTCAACCATTACATACAGAAAGCTTGCTATGTGCTAAACATGGTGCTGGCACTTTTCTTGTGTGGCCCAAAGAGAGCTCTCCTTCCCAATGAAATTACAGGACTAGGACTCTATGGAGAACCTTGAGCTAGTCCACGCAGGGATGATCCCTTTTAATATCCAGCTCCCCTGACTAGAAAGAGACTGTAACAGCCTCCGCCTTTTATCACTACACCTTCTCCAGTTGCTACACCAATCTTGACAGACCTCAAGGCTTAGAGGCATCAAAGTGGAGACCATGGAGAGAGATCCACAGTTGGAGTGGGGAGTTTCATACCAGGCTGACTCAGAGCCAATGGGCAGCTACAGGATGGGATGTTCCCACACTTCAGTCATTTGGACTTTAACTCTTGAAGCAGAAGAAGACACTGAGATTTAATCTGACTAATAATTATTACCCAGCTGCCTTGGGACAAACCAGTCCTATGCAGGAGCTGAGCTCTTTGATGTTTTGTCATAAATTAATGAGTTTGCCCACAAAATAACATCAAAGAAGATCTACTGACTAATTCATTGTTATCATCCTCCAACCTGTGGCTATATTGGAAAGTCTCCAAAAAAAGGACCACAGCCAGAAAAAGAAACCCACTGAAAGATTTGGAAATCATGATATTTGGAAAGGGATGAGAGAGAAATGAACTCCTGCAGACTGTAGAGGAGACAGGAAAAGATTAGCAAATCTCAAGGAAATGAAAATGCCAGGGACACAGAAAGATTCTCAACACTTGGGTCTGGAAGGAAAATGATTGCATGAATGCTTGAGGGGAAAATTGTGGTCTGGATGGTCTCAGATGGTGTGATCTCAGAGCACACTGTGGGGACTACGAGGAAGCGTGTGGTAGGAAACTGTGTCTCTGGAGTCAGATGGCATGGATTTCAACCTCTCTCTCTATTTACCATGTGACCATCAGCAAGTCTCAATATTTCTGAACCTCAGTTTTCTGATCTGTAAAACAGTGGCAATAATTCTCCCTCCCCAGATAGGATCCCTCCAAGAATAGGAGGTTTTCTCCAGATGTTACCTGACTCTTCCAAATCAGGTCTTTCAGGATGAAAACAGGAAAATATTTATGGAGATGCCTTGCTAGAGATCAGCAGCATTTATTCTAGGCGAAGCAAGATTTCCTAAGGCACAGAAAAGATCAGCAAGTGTGCTTCATTTAACTCTGTGAGCAGTTACTGAATACCCACTCTATGCCAGGCCGAAAGAAGACCATGGGATGTGTCCAACCCCTCAAGGACACCAAAATATAACCAAGTGATGACTAGGTTCTGTGATAAGTGCTAAGGTGTAGAGAGTTTCCTCAGAGTTAGGCCCAGGAAAGGTTTTACAAACTACATGACATTTGAGCTTGGACTTCAAGGATTAGTATCATATCCCCAGACAGCAGATAAAAGAACATGGTACACAAAGCCAGGAAGGCATGAAAGGTGCCTGGAAACACAGAACCTCTGGGACTTCAAAACTCAGGAAAGCAGCTGCCAGGGATGCAGCAACAGGGATGACTGCAAAGGCCCCAGAAACATGAATGGAGGGGACCCGCCCTAAAAATAGTACCAGAGCAGGCAAACAGTGACACATGTCTAGAAGTGCAGTCACTAGGAGGTGACTAAGCTAATGGGGAGTTGCCTCCCTTTCTTGATTTCATTCATAGTCTCTCTCCACCTCTCTCCCTCTCTTTCCCTCTCCCTCTCCCTCCCCCCCTCACTTCCCCCTCTCTCTCTCCCTCCCGCCCTCCCTCTCTCCCCACTGGAGGAAGTAGAGTGGGAGGCAAGCGTCTATAAGAATTCACAGCTACCCCGGGAGCAACTGCAGATACTGGAACTATTCACCAAAATGTTCACCTGCCGTTACAACAGCCACTGTGCCAGAGGCCAGGCAGAGCACTCAAAGGACCCCTGTTCCAACAGGGGCTCCAGGGGCCCCCTGAAGTAATAATCATCAGATGATTGACTGCAGGGTGTCACTTCCACACAAGCACACTGGCCACAAACTCACCAATCACTTCAAACCATAGCCAGCTGGGGGAAGATGCAAGGCTTCTGACTAAGAAGTGAAAATGCTCTGAGGAAGTAAACAGGCACGAGCATAAAGGGTTGATAGGTGCTTATAAAGCATCATTAATTACAAGAGTCAGAAGAGATCATGGAGTTCAAACCAATTTCAACTGCGGAACCCTTTGTTCAAACAACATCTTGCGTGAAAGTCAGAGATATAAAACAAATAAAAGGAAGGAAGGCAGAGCTTACCTAAGTCTACCAACCCCTCACTCTCTACAGAAGCCGCCAAGATACCCCTCTGAACCCCTCCCCCCAGGGCTCAGGAGAATAGGGGTTTTTTAATCATCAAAGTAACACATGCTTATGGTGTTAAAAATCCAAACATACCAAAAGACTTGTAATAAAGGGCAAAAGGAGTTCTCTGCCTACTCTTACGCCTTCCTACCTTCCACTGTTTTTCCCCCAGAAGAAATGACTTTTCACTCTTTTTACTGTTTCTGCTTTAAATTCTTCGGAGAGTTTCCTTTACCTTGCTAAATGATATGCCTGTACTTCTGTATCTTGATTTATTAACTTTAGAAACCTTGTCCTGTTTTCTGCACTGACAGAAGAGAACTTAGCTCAACCTGCCACCCTCACCTCCCAATATAGTCACAGCACTATTTGAACTTGATTTTTATTTTTATCAAAGTAATACATGCAATTAGTTTAAAATTCCAACCAGGGACAAGGGCTTATAGCAAAAAACAAAAACAAAAACAACCAAAAAAGCCCAGAAGCTCAGTCCTATCTCTTCCTTCCCTCTCATTGCCCCCATGCTCCTTCCCACTAAGGTAGGTTGGCTCGTGGGAGGAGAAAACTTCTGTTTGGTCCTCCCCCCTTTTTTTTCAATAGCATTCACCACCTTTTCTAGCAAAGGCTTTATTGTGGGCTTTACTATGCTCTTTGTTATGTTCACTGATGTATCCCACATATCTAGAATAAGGTCTGACTCAACAAATATTTGTTGAATTCATTAACACAAAATTCTGTGGAAAAGGGAGAGAACGAAGTAGGGCTTCTTGGAGATAGTGTACAACCAGTCATTTTACAACCGATTCATTCTATGGGAAGGAATGGATATAAATGAAAATTTTATTTTATAGATAAGGCACAGTGCTTCTGGACGGTGCGAGGGGGGTGCTATAAAGATAAAGACTTCAGTTCAGACCCTCTTATTGGTTTTACATGTTTGAACAAGTCAGTCCAATTAATTGCCTTGGAAAGAAAGTAGCTATTTGCTTAGGTTGGTCGAGGCCAGGTAGGAAATGAGTGTTGAGAAGTGCCCTTTGCCAAACCCACCATCCCAAGGACAGTTCCTGCTGTGAAAGGAGGAGCTGAGATGCTTCCTCCAAGGGTGACAGCCACCATGGGCCCCAGAACCACAGGCCATTAGCCCAGAGCTGGGCCCCGGGCATGGCCGGGGAGAAGAGAATTCAGTCCTGAGCCCAAGAACTGCACACTGTGAGTCCTACCTTCCAGATGCATCTCATAGCCCTCTAGTCCCAGGAAGACTTTCCTGAACCATCCCACTCCCAACACAGGGCTTTACAGACACCTCTCCGTGGCTAGTATCTTACCGTGCTTTGCCTGGTAAACTCCTACAGAGCTTTTGGAATTCCTGACCACTGGCCAGGTCACAGGGCGAGTTCCAGTGATTGGAATGTTTCCATAGTCTTCAGAGTTCTGCCAGCCTGTTCACCATTCCCTGCCTCTGTGTCATCTACGACTCCTTCTGGCCCCCTGACATGTCCCTGTATCCATAGCTTCCTGAGCTGAAAAAAATATCACTGTCTCTTCATCAAGGCCATAACACCCCAGGCTCCTGTTTTTCCTGGGCCCGGCGCGTCTGGCCCCTGCCCATCCTCCGAGCCCCTTCTTACCACTTCTCTCCCTCGCACCCTCCATGCCAGCCCCAGCCATGATGGACTTGGAGTTTTCAGTCCCCCAACTCTGCTACACTCTGCATCATTCCCAAGCCTTCATCTATGCTCTGCCTGGATCATTCTTTCCCTCTTCTTCACCTGAATAAATCCCCTGGGGGTCTCAAATTTAAAATTCACTACCTTGGGTAGTACTGGTTTTACTTTATTTTTCCATACATTTTGTTCTGATTATGTTTATTAAAATGTTATTCTTGGGGTGCCTGAGTGGCTCAGTTGGTTAAGCATCTGACTCTTGGTTTCGGCTCAGGTCATGAACTCGTGGTTCGTGAGTTTGAACCCCACATAGGGCTCTGTGCTGATAGTGCAGCCTGCTTGGGATTCTCTCTCTCTCTCTCTCTCTCTCTCTCTCTCTCTCTCTCCCTCTCTTTCTGCCTCTCCCTTGCTCACTCTCTATCTCTCTCACACACAAATAAATATTTTAGAAAATGTTATTCTTATTCTTTGTTGAATCTAATAATAAAAAATTGAGAACTGTAAAAAATTAAATTAAAATAAAATAAAATTTACTTCCCCGGGCAAGCCTTCCCTGGCACTTCAGCCATGGTTAGGTGTCCCTATTATGAGCACCCCATGCTTGCCCTATAAAATAATCATACTTCCTAAAATTTATTTTTATTTCCTATTAGACCATAAGCCCTTTGAGGGCAGGAATTTTGTCTCCTCAGTTGCATTCCCAGTGCTCAGCGTAGTACTGGGACATAACAGATGCTCAATCAATACTTGTACAGGAAGCTGGGTTGACTGATAGGATAGAAGGTGTCTCCATTCAGTTCTCCAACACTAAGCCTCAGGAAGGGAAAGGCATGGTTCTAATCAAAAAGGGCTTTATAATCTTGTTTGGGAAACCCAGCTTAGACCTCCTGACACAGTGAGCAAATGACAGGTTCCCCAGTGACCTACAGAGACAAGCCATGAGTGTTGTGGGTAAGCTGAGGTGGGAGAGATTCCCGGGATCTGGTGACCAGAGCCTGCTCCTGGCCCAACAGACCAGAGGTGGCATTCTGAAAGATGAGGTGTTTCCTACTTAGAGGATAAGGACAGGCAAGGCTGGACAGAATTGCAGCTAGAATGAGGGGAGGGGAGATGTGTGTGAAATAGCAGACCGTGCAGGCTGATTTGAACTACTCTAGAAAAACAAGGCTGGAGCCAGATAACACAAAGCCATTAAAGTGAGGCAATGGGGACCTGAGAAGGAACCAAAAGAGTGAGGAGCATAAGGAAAGCAATGTACCAGAATGGGTCATCTGGGAGCATCTAAGGGAGGGAATAGACGGGAGGGGCTGAAGCAGGAAGGAAGCTTTGTGCTGGATGGAGGGGAGAAGATCGGTCACTACCTAGGAATGAGGGCAAAGGGACAGATTCAAGAAACATTTTAAATGGGGTCACCACAGGCCGCTGCTTCTGACTGAGTGCATCAGATGAAAGAGGGAGATGTGTAGACAAAGGGGATGCAGGACTGTCCATCGCCATGGCTGGGAGATGGCATGGTCAGAAATCACAAAGGCAGATTAGATAACTCTATACATGCCCAATGTAAAGGATAGAAGCTTCTGCGATTTTTTTAAGACTAAGGGGATAGTGCAAGACTATGGGTTAAGACTTGGGAGGTCTCTCTATAAAAGTCATAGTTGATGCCATAAGAATGGGTCACTTGACCTTGGAAGAGAGATAAAGAGAGCCATGAGAAAGAGACTGACTGTCTTGAGCAAAATGATGCAATTCAAGTCAAAGATCCCTCAGTTTAAATCCCAGCTGGGTCACTTACGAACTGGATGGCCTCAGGCAGGTTCATGAACCTCGCAGAGCCTAGTTTCCACATCTGCAAAGTGGGGATAAAAATGCCATCATGGGATTTTTGTAAGCAGTATATTAAATGACCTCTGGAAAGAGACACGTTCAACTCCAAGTCTGAACAGATGTTCAGCAAAGGCAGATCCCGGGGGAAGGAATCAGTGCAAGAAGAAAAGGGTGTCAGATTAAGACCCAGCACCCTGGAACATCACAGAAGCCCAAGGAGACAAAAAGCTCTGGGAGCCAGGATGAACAGTGGCAGGTATTATAGAAAGTTCAAGGGGAACTGGATTGGCAGGAATTACATTACTGACTCTTTTGAGAACGGGATTTTGAGGAGTACAAAAAGAGCTGGGGAACAGAATACAGAAAAATGAAAGAGAAAGAAATCCACACAAAGTCACCCCTATCACTCAGGATGTTAGGGCTGCAAAAAGATTATCCTAGGAACATGGTTTGAACGATAAGACATTTAATTAGACAAGAAGTCTGGAGCGCGGCAGCTTCAAGGCCACTTGCTCAGAGGCCTTCCTGGACCACCCACTGCAGGTGGCTCCTGTCACTCTTCTTCCCTGGACTCTGCCCTTGGTCTCCTCGCATTTCACATGCTCCTCTTCGTCTGTTGCTTTGCCTGTGTGTCGCCTGGCCCATGCACTAGCGCATAAGCTCATTATGGGTGGGAACGACACGCCTCTTGTCTACCATAGTAGTAAGCTCCCTAGCGCTAGGTCTGGAGAATAGCAGATGCTTGATAAATGGTTGTTGAAGGAATAAAAAGACGGACCACGGTAGTGAGAGAGGGCCGAGAGGGGAGACATGGAGGCAGATTCAAACCCAAATCCCTGCTCAGAGAGGGTTCCATCCACCCCTCTGTGTCCAGGAGGGTGTTTGCTAAGCCCCCTCTGCCTTCAGACTGGTGTGTGGGCAGCCCTGGGCACCTGGAAGGGAGGAGGGAAGGCTTTCCAGATGCCCCTGTTATTAGCAGCCCGGACACAACTCTACCCCACGAGGACCCTCCCTTTCTCTATCTGCTCCTAAGGGAGTCTCTCCTGACTGCCACATTGGGTTCTTGGCAACCACCAGTCCAGAAAGATACCCTGAAACTGGAGGATGTTCAGAGATGAAATATCTGAAACAGCGCAGGAACAGGGGAAATGGAATAATTGTAACAGATGAAAAGACCCACCTCTGGGCTTTGCCACGTTAGGCAGAACAGGACAGTTGCACGTAAGACTCTAAGGGTGTGAAGCCCCACAGGGGAGGAGTCGTACTGAGGATGACATGAGAGGGTGTGATTATGTGAAATGGAATCAGACGGGAATTTGGGGCTTAGTGGCAGGAACCATTTCCTCCCAGGGAAAACTCTGAGGTTGGGCAGTGGTTTCCTAACGGAAGGACTGAGGCGCCACCCCAGAAGCATTTAAGCCCACCTTAAGTCAAGCCTGGAAGACTCTGCAAGTATGGTGGCCTCATTCTAGAAGGCCCAGGTCAGCTACTGGAGGGGAAGAGGTAATCTGACGGCAGCATGGTATAACGGTTCTTACACGGGCTCTGTGGCCAGAGAGAAATGGATTCTAGTCTCGGTGTCTGACTGGTGAAGTGCAGTGGAGACGGCACTGGATGAACAGTTAGGAAACCTACATCTAAATCCCAGCTCAGCGTCTTACTAGCTGTGTGTCACCCAACAGGTCACGGTCCCTCTCTGGACTTCGAGTTCTCCATCATCTAAAAGAGGAAAGTAGACCTCATGACCCTAAGGGCTTCCCCAGGCCTGACACCCTGCAATTTGCAGAATGTCCAGCCCTCCAGCTGCTCATATATGTCTGGATTTCTTTCCCTCATTAGGGTCATTTTACATGCAAGACAGCAGGAAACTGGAATCCTCCGGAAGCCTCTGAAATGGAAGTCGCTGAGTGGCAAAGCGTCCGCACAGCACAGTGGGCAGGGATTCCCTCACGGGCCCCACCGTGGCCCATCTGCTTCGTCTGGAGCCCTGTCTTGGGGGGGCAGAAAGAGCCAGCTGGGAGGACCAGGTGGAGATAGTCCCCTCTGCCCCCAGGACCCCAGTCCTGCATAGAGATCCATGGCCAGATAGAAGCTGGGCCCTGGGGAGGAGCTCTTGCCTCATGGCCAAGGCAGGGGACCAGCTGGCCCCGCCTTGCTTCACACAGACCTGGGACAGCTGGGCACTGCCTGTGGCTCAGCACTCAGCAGAAGACCGACCCCACATCCTGGAGCAGCAGCGGCAGCAGCCTGTTTCTTGGCCCTCACTCTGCATGACCCCAAGCTAAGGGCCTCATCTACATGAGGAGAAAGGTGGTACCCTTGTTACACCCACTTTTCAGATGGTCAAGCAACTTGCCCAAGGTGACACAGCTAAGTGTAAAGTCTGTCCAACCCCCATCTGTCTTATACCGGATCTCGTTCTCTTTCCAGGGAGTCTCCACTCCCGTCGTGGGAATTCAGAGACTAGAGGCCAGAGTATTCCAAAATCCCACCCCTGACAGCCTGCAATTGCATTAGCCACACCTCAGAAGTAAAGCACTGTATCTCTGAAGGTCCCAGAGTGGCCACGATGAACAGGAAATGTATCAGAATGTCGGCCACTCCAACAGCCCTTAAGCAAACGGGACATGGAGTCAACAAGTGTCAATAGGGGCTGGGACCAAGGCCATTAGGAGGGGAGGGGAGGGGACTTCAGAGATACCCAAGGAGGTCCTCCTAAAGGAGGAGGAGCCTGGCCCAGTGGAGCGACCCAGTGACCATGGTACTTTCCTCCCATGCTTGGACCCAGCCCAGTAATCTAAAAAGACTGGGGATGCACAAGGCCAGGGAAACTCTGGAGAGGCCTCAGAGTGGGGTTCCGGCTGCATGGGGAGGGTGGCGGCTAGAGCCCTGCCCTCAGCATCTAAATCAGGCCACACAGGCTCTGGAGCTTCCGGGCGCCGGATTGCTTTGGGACCCAGGGAACTATCTCTGGAAAAAGATGGGACAGGCTGCTAGCCATCCACCCCGCCTGAGCTCACTGGGTTTTCGGGCAGGGAGGGAGCCCCTGAGCGAGGGGAGGGCTGTGTTTTGAAATAAGTAGGGAAGCCTGCAGAGAGGAGATGAGGCCGGTGGAGTAGGTCCACAGCTCCTGGGGTACTGTTGGAGAGACCAGAGGGCCTGAGAAAAGCCTTTCCAAAGAAGAAAGGCGGGCTCGGAGCCCCTGGCCACGGGCCACCACACCCAGCAGGGAAGGTCAGTCCAACCTACCCTCTGTGCTCCAGAGATAATAATACAAAAAATAGCAGCATGTGTTACTGAACATCAATTCTGAGCTAGATGATAGGGATATAGCAGGGCACAAAACAGACAAAAAGCTGTGCCCTCATGGAGCTTATATTCTAAAAGGAGTGACAAACAATGCGCAGTACAAATAAATGGTACGTTAGAAGGTGATCAGTGCAAAGAAGGGATATAGAGGAGGGAAAGGAGATAGGGGGGTGCCAGTGTGGGGGGAGGGGAGGCAGTTTGTAATTTTAGATAGCTTGGCCAAAGACCTCACTAAAGAGATGACATTTGAGTAAAGATCTGAAGGAGGCTAGGAAGCGAGCCATGTGGATTCCTGAGGAGGAGCAGTCCAGTAAACAGAAGAGGGAAGCGCAAAGGTCCTGAGGCAGAAGTAGCCTGGCATGTTCAAGAGGTCAGTGTGGCTAAAGCAGACTGATGGAAGGGAGACGGTGTCAGACATGCGGGAAGAGGTTAGAGGAAGCTTGGGTCATGTAGGGAAGACTATTACAAAAAACTATAGCTTCTGGGATCCCCTAAGGCTTGTGAGCAAAGGAGGGACATGATCTACCCTGTGTTTAACAGAATCATTCTTGCTGCTGTGTTAAGAATAGACCAAAGTAGAGGGGCACCTGGGTGGCTCAGTCGGTGAAGCGTCCCACTTTGGCTCAGATCATGATCTCACAGTTCGTGAGTTTGAGCCCTGTGTCGGGCTCTGTGCCAACAGCTCAGAGCCTGGAGCCTGCTTCGGATTCGGTGTCTCCCTCTCCCTCTGCCCCTCCCCTGCCCACACTCTGTGTCTCTCTCCAAAATAAATAAACATTTAAAATAAATTTTTAAAAAAAGAATAGACCAAAGTGGAACTGGAAAGCCTGGTTACTCTTATTATTACCATCACCATCACCACCAGTAACAACTACAATAGCAATACCGGTTATTAAGCCTGTGTCAGACCCAGTGCTACTCCTTTAATTTTCATTAGATGGTTTAAATCTCACAGCAACCCTGGACAGAGAGAGGGCCTTATTTTTCCCATCTCACAGCTAAGGAAACAGAGACTCAGTCAAAGTCAGAAAGTCACACACATACACCCCCTCTCCAACCTGGCCCCGCTCACCTGCCCAGCCCTGCCTCTCACACCCCAACTTCTAACCCACCAGCCCCAGACAGCCACCCCAGTTTCCCCAATTCCATAGTCTCCAGGCCTCTGAGCTTTCCTCACATGCTGTTCCACTGCCGAGAATGCTCTTCTCCCACTCCCAACTGCCACGCAAACTCCAATTCATCTTTTGAGAGACAACTCAAGCTCTGCTTCCTTGGGGGGCCCTCCCAGATTGCTTCCAGCTTGCTGGCTCCTGTCCTCTTCCTGGAAATACAAAGCATTGTAACGATCCTGCAGCAGGCCTCCTGAAAACCATACAAGCTCAAGGCCAGGGCCAGTGCTTCTTTGCCTCCATTTCCCCAACAGTTTTGCATCCAGGTTCGAATCCTAGACACGGTATTGGGTTATCCTAGGGGAGTTCCAATTTTTCCAGTGCAATTTTATTCTAGATCACATTTCCTTCATACATGTTCATTCAAGGGCACACACGGCTGACCTGGGACGGATCGGCGCAGACCCTCGGGGCTGATGGGAGCCAACATGCTTTTGGAGAACAATGGTTGCAACAGAGGAGGTGGTACAATATACAGGGAGCCCTCTGTGCTTTAGCATCAGCCAGCCCCGAGTTCGAATCCTCCTCTGCCTCTACTGTGTGGCTGTGAGAGCATTCTTTAGCCTGGGCCTTGCTTTATCATCTGTAAACCGGGGCAAATGACGTCCTCCGTATGGGTTGCATGAGAGCTGGCAATAGCACCAATGCAATGGAGATGGCATTAATGCCTCCTTGTTCACCCCCATCCCTAACCCAGCTCTGTCTCCAGAAGCCTCTTGTACATTAACACTTGGCCACCATGCTTTGGCCTCATACTTCTTGGAACTTTCGCAATCATTAACCCGGAATCCCCCTTCTGGCTGGAGGCCCAGCTCTGAGGCGGTGCCTGTAGCTTCCTGGCAGCTCACCTGGCCCTGGCCTCTCACCTCGGAACCCCTGCCAAGCGTGCCCCCCCCGCCCCTCCCCACTGCCTGAGTACATCTATGCGTTCACTCCTTCTCTCCCCACCAGTTGTGGCTCCATTGTTGCAAGGTCTTCCTGCCTGATTGGCCACCTCAGCCACTTCCATGCTTCCAGCAGATATTGGGCAATTTAAAAGGGCAGTGTTCATTTGGGAAATAAGAAGGAGGAAAGACTCCCCCCAACAAAGCAGGTCAGAACAACGTTTGATGCCGGAAGCTAGGCAAAAGTCCTGGCTACCGGTCTTTCGAGGTGTTGTAACATGTCAGGTCCCTTGAAAGTCCAACTCCCTCACTTTGCAAATGAGAGGCTCAGACGGGGTAAGGGATTGGCTCAAAGTCACACAGTCAGTGGGGAGGAGCAGGGAGTCTGATCAGGGCTGCAGACCTGCCTGTGGCCATGGTCTTCCTACTGTACCAGGCTCCCGCTCATCAGGGGCTGAGTATAAACCAGACTGGCTGACATAACAGTGTCCCGTTGAAGACCCTCTGGCTCTGTTTCCCTCCAACCATACGAAAACTTTTCCAGGACGGAATCCCAGAAATCATGATGCCTGCGATCCGTGTCCTCAGCGGCCTCCACAGAAGCCATTTGTCCAGGTTCTGGGCAGCTACCCAGTCAATTGATTAAGCTTCACACTCACGGTCTCCTGAGGTGGTTGATCTTCACCTAACGTCACCACACCAGTGGTTGCAAAGAACTGGAAACCCAAATGGCATGATGCATTTGTAAGGGAAGCTGGGATATATTTAGCCTCAGCCTTCTGAGGTCAGCAGCATACCTGACAGGAGGGCCACGTAGCTCAGAGACACCTGGGTCTCACCCCTGGGAGTCCCTCTCAGTAGGTACCGTTGACAAACTCTTCCAGAGATCCTGATGCCGTGCCACATCGGGACCTACTGAACTACAGCTCTTCGCTCAGTGAGGAATCCCTTCCTCCACATCCTTACATTCATTCAGAGACAGGGAGCTCACTACCTCAAAAGTTAGAAATGTTCTAGCAGTAAGAGCATGGTATATGCCCGGCTGTTATTAGCTTCCCAGGTCCCAGTCAGCCTTCTGTGGTGAAACCAGTCAATGTCTCTTCTTTCTCGGGGACAATAATCAGGCCCTATGTAAGCACACCTTTCAGATGCCTGGTCTCCTTGACCCAGGGGCTCCTGGTGTCCATTGGGGACAGAGAGATTCTCCTTGCCCAGCACACAGGGCTCCAGATGTGGGTCACTGCTCCTCCTCCTGTCCCCCACTCCCATCTGCCACTCAACCACACTTACAATGTGCCAGACGCAGAGCTTAGTACTCGCCAAGTTCAACCCTCCCATTTTACCAATGACAGTTCCAGGACCAAGAGGAGGAAGTGACTTGTCATCCAGCAAGATTAGCCCATACTGGCTCAGCTGGCCCGGTCAGTGATCCCCAATGCACCCTGCAGAAAGTGGAGGTGCTGACACTTTCTGAAAGGTGGAGGACTCCTTGGGGCCCCAGAATCACTGCAATGCCCATCACCAGAAGTTAACAATCATCCCAGCATCCCTGGCCCTTGTTCCCAACCAGAGTTGGGGCTCTGCCCTGACATCTAGATAGCTCTGCGGCCCTCAGCACCTGTCACCTGCTTGCAAAGTATCAGGGGCATGAGAACAGACAGCCCACGTCCCTCCTCCAGGTTATTTATAAAGTGTTTTCAGATGAGTCAGGCACCGAGCTGCCCAGCACCAACCGGGACTGTTCCCTTGGAAATGCTAAAAATTATCCTGGGTTTTGGAATCCCACCCTGACCCTTATTAGCTTCTTGGAGAAAGTTCCAGGCAGGAAGCCGGGACCTCCACAGGTCTGTGGGGCTTTCATGGTGCTCCCACACTAGTGGTCTGAGCCCCAAGCGGGAACCTGAACTTTGGCAGGCTAGTGTTATGGGACAGATGGGGGAGCCCCAGGCAAGGGAAGAGGGGCCTCGCCAGGTACCTTCTTGGCTTAGACCACATGCCCCTTCCTGGTCAGTGCCACTCCCCCTGCAACCTTCCCAAGCCAGACTGACAGACAAGCCCAAGAAGACAGCTCCCACCCCCGCCCCCAGGCACTGGCTGCCCCCACCTCCATTCCTGTGCGTACTGCTCTCCACCTCCGCCACCAGACCGGCTATTTATATCTCTCTGGAAAGGGAGCCGGAGCCTCCAAGCCTCTCCCAGCTTCCTGCTCCTGGCAGCACTCTAATTACTTCCTCAGCTGGGTGCCGCCTGCCACGGGCACCCTGGCTGGGGCCACCATAAATAACTGTCCCTGAGCTCACACCCGGCTTCCCACAGAGGTCAGCCTGGATGCCTTGGATGCCTCGGCCAGGAGCGTCACCACCCAGGGCCTGGTCCAGAGGAAGATACACATCCTTCTGTGAGCCCAAAGGACTCGGGAACTCTCCCTCTCCACTGCAGCCTCAGCCACAAGCCTGGGGGGCACCGCTTGTCTCCTCAGCAAACCTCCAGGGTGCCTGGCACACTCCACAGGAATAGGGAGGGCAGCAGATGTAAAAGCTGCGTCCACCCTCAAGGGAGGTAAACAGTAAACAGCTCATTATGCAACCAAGAGTGAAGTAAGTGCTAAATTAAGATACGAGCTGCGTGCCGGGCCTCCAGGCCTTCAATTCTTCCATACTTTTTTTTTCCCTTATTATCAAGGAAATTCAAATGCAGATAACAAAAAGAAAATTACAACATATTCATTATCCATCCACCCTAGGACACCCTTATCCATCCCTGAGCCCCAGACTTTTTTAAAGAAGGCAAGGTCAGGCCTCAATCTGACGGTTCCTCTACCAGGGGACAATCAACATTCAAAAGAAACCAACAGAAAGATTTCAAAGCAAGATAATAATATGGATAGTATAACGTGTTTGCATAAATAAAATTTTTTTTTTCCAAAAACTATTCACATGCCTGGAAAATGTTTGAAAGGATACAGACCGGAGAGTTAACGCTGGTGAGGGAAAGGGATAGTATAGGGGTGGGAGAACAGATAAAAGGGAATTTTTCTTCTAGACGTGGCTTGATTTGCATTGTTACAATAAGCATGGATTTATATACAATTTTATAATTTTTAATTACTTTAAAACTTTTCAAAATTGCTCAATAAATACCTTCTAAAATGTTATAGTATATTATTTTATGTAAAATAATACGGTATAAAATTTTATGCTTGTATTATCTTTGCCCTTAGAACAACATAATCTTAAAACTAAAAGGAGGTGCAGCTGCTGTGAAAAACAGTCCGGTAGTTTCTCAAAAGTTAAGCAAAGAATTACCACACGAACCAGCAACGGCACTCCCAGGTATGTGCTGAAGAGAATTGAAAACAAGTACTCAAGCAGAAACTTCTCACAAATGTTCATGGCAGCACTATCCACAACAGCCAAAAGACGGAAACAACCCAAATGTCCATCTGTGGACGAACAGATAAATAAATTTGTGACGTACTCATACAATGGAATATTATTCAGCAATACAAAGGAATGAAGTATGGATTCGTGCTACAATTGGAGAAACCTCAAAAACATTCTGTTAAGGGAAACAGGCCAGACACAAAAGGCCACACACGGTATGATTCCTTTTATATGAAAAGACTACAATGGGCAAACCCACAGAGAAGGAAACCAGATTAAGTGGTTGCCAGGGGGTGGGGGTAGGGAAGGGAGGGGCGAGGACTTAACAGGTACGGCATTCTTCCAGGGTGATGAAAAGGCTTTGAAACCAGAGAAAGGCGGTAGTTGCACAACCTTGTGAATGCACTAAACGCCACGGAATGGTGCAATTTACATGTTTAATTGTGTTTTTTGAATTTCACCTCAATTTAAAACAAAAAACAAAAAAACAATGAAGCACTAAAAAAAACTCCGTCTCCTTTGGCCCTCATCCCTTCCCCACCCCAGTCCCTACACCTCACCACCAACACCTCCTTTGAGGGTCATGAAGGAGAATCCTTCTACTTGTCCCAGCAGAGCAGAGTCTCAGGTTCTGAGGAGGCCATGAAGAGACAGGGGAGGGTCTGAGGGGACAGCAAATATCACGGAGTGAGATAGGGGTGAGCAGGGGCAGAAGCGAGCAAGGGAGTGGGAGGGCAGAGGGAAGAGGCGTGGCCTCACTTTACTAAGAACTGCTTGGCTGTCACAGAACCTTCAGGCAACCACAAGAGGTCAGTACTATTTCCCCGGTCCTCAGACCAAGGTTCTGCGCGACTCCAGGCAGGGCTGAGACCCCCTGAACTGGGGAGGGCAGCCAGGGGTACCTGGAGCAGCCCCCAGGGCATCTCAGTCTGCCCATCACCACTGCCCGGAGCCAGCTTCCTCCGGCTCTCTGGCCCCCACTCCTCACCTGCATCTACAGGCCACCCCCACCCCCAAGGCAGGTGAGAGGCGTGGGGATGGGGAAGGGGGAGATTGAGCAGGTGCGGGGATGCCCTGCCTGGAGAGAGGCTTGTCCTACTTGTGCCCCCTCCTTCTCTTCTTCTGAGTCTAGACGCAGCCCTCTGGCTGGCTGACCCCTTCCCTGCGCTTCACCTCGAGGCCAGGCTTGTGTACGAGGCTTGGGTTCTTGTCTTGTCTGCGTGGGTCCAAACTCAGACTCGCTGGTTTAACGGCTCTGTGATGTTGGGCTCCATTTCCTTAAATGTTAAATGGATATGATGATACAGGTCCCACCCAGATAAAACTGATAGATGAGAAAAGGCTCAAAAAGGACTTAGCGGTAACTGTCTCCTTTTTCTTTTCAGCCAAGCATCTGCTGAGATTACTAAAGCTTTTGGGGTGCATGGGACTAGGGCTCTGTCTGGGCCCATCTCTCTCTGCAGCTGAGGAAAGTCCCTTGTTTTTGGTAGATTCTGGTAAACTTGCCAGGTCTAAGAAGTGCCGGTGTGCCAGCCAGCCCTACCATGGCCTCCTCGAAGCCACTGTCTGGTTATTTCCCTTTTCCCCTTCAGAGCCAAATAGTTCCACCCAGCTGCCTGGCTTTTCACAAGGCTCCAAGATAGTCCAATGTCTAATAATTAAGGTCCAGTGATGCCTGTATCAGGCTTCACAATCTACGAAGCATTTTCCCAGATATTACCTCACTTGGTTCTTACCAAAATCAAACAAATCAAATATAAAACAAATCAAAGATCACTGTTTTATATCTTAGATATTAGACATAGACACACAGATCTAAATCACTCAGATAATATTCTTTCTTCCGAAATCTACTTTGCCTGATATTAATATAGCCATTCCAGCTCTCTTTTGACTAGTGTTACCATAGTATATCTTTTTCCATCCTTTTATGTTGAACATATATGTGTCCTTATATTTTAAGTGTGTTTCTTGAGGGGCACCTGGGTGGCTTAGTCGATTGAGCATTTCAGCTCAGGTCATGATCTCATGGTTCATGTGTTCGAGCCCCACATCAGGCTCTGCGCTGACAGCACAGAGACTGCTTAGGATTCTCTCTCTCCACCCCTTCCCTGCTTGTATTCTCTCTCTCCCCTCTCCCTCACCTCAAAATAAATAAATAAACAGAAAGAAAGAAAGAAAGAAAGAAAGAAAGAAAGAAAGAAAGAAAGTTATAGTGTGTTTCTTGAAAACAATCAACAGGGGCACCTGGGTGGCTCAGGTGATTAAGCGCCTGACTTCAGCTCAGGTCGTGATCTCACAGTTCGTGGGTTCAAGCCCCATGTCAGGCTCTGTGAGGACAGCTCAGAGCGTGGAGCCTGCTTTGGATTCTGTGTTTCCCTCTCTCTCTACCCCTCCCCCACTCATGCTCTGTCCCTCTCTCCTCCAAAAATAAGCATTAAAAAAAAAGAATAAAAATAAACATTAAAAAAGAGAAAACCATCAGCAAAATGAAAAGGCAACCTGTGGAATGAGAGGAAATATTTGCAAGCTATATATCTGATTAGGGGTTAATATCCAAGATGCATGACCATGTCCAAATGATGTTTAGGCCATGTACATTTAACGTGATTACTGATGTGGTTAGGCTTGAGTCTATCATCTTGTTATTTGTTTTCTATTTGTTCCATCTGTGTTTTATTCTCTTTTCTCACCTTCTTTTGGATGGAGTATTTTTTGATGGTACTGTTTTATCTCCTTACTTGCCTTATTAGCTGTGCCACTTTGCTATGTGAATGGTTGCTTCAGCGTTTATAATATACATATAATATACATCTTGACCTTATCACAGTCTACCTTCAAGTGATACCATACCGGTTCACATCAAGTGTAAGAGCCTTACAGTAGTATACTTCCATTTCTCCTCTTCTAGCCTCTGTCCCCTCTAGGGGACACCGTGACCTAGAAACTCACACGAGGCAATAAGCAGAGATCATCATTGAGTTCAATG
The DNA here is from genome assembly GCF_023721935.1 of Panthera uncia. Lineage (NCBI taxonomy): Eukaryota > Metazoa > Chordata > Mammalia > Carnivora > Felidae > Panthera > Panthera uncia. Next base: position 54,904,648 of record NC_064818.1, on the reverse strand, counting down.
AGGTCACTGAACTTTGTGGCCTAATGTCCAGTGTCTTGAAAAAGCACGGTTTCATGTACTTGGTCTGTTTGTTGTTTTTTTTTTTCCAACGTTTTTTTGTTTTTTTTTTTTTTTTTTATTTTTGGGACAGAGAGAGACAGAGCATGAACAGGGGAGGGTCAGAGAGAGGGAGACACAGAATCGGAAACAGGCTCCAGGCTCCGAGCCATCAGCCCAGAGCCTGACGCGGGGCTCGAACCCACGGACCGCGAGATCGTGACGTGGCTGAAGTCGGACGCTTAACCGACTGCGCCACCCAGGCGCCCCTGTTTGTTGTTTTTTAACGTTTCGGGGGAAGGGTAAAATCCAGTCCCTCTTACTCCACCTTGGATGGAAGCAGAAGTCCCCACTGTGTATTTGAGGACACCAGGCCTCCAGAGCCAAGCTCCCGGCCCGAGGTGGGGCAGCCAGTAAACGGCCAGGTGGGGCTCCAACCGGATCTCCCCACACCGGACTCGGCGCTCTCCTCCCCTCCCTGCTGCTCCTGGATGAGCCACCCTGAGATAGCAAAACGAGCTGGCAGAATACAACAGACTTTTGCCACCACTGCAAAAAGCTGCCCACAGCATTGTCACTGGTTTTGGAAGCCACTGTGATGATTATTTTGCATAAATTTATCCATTAGATAGGAACTTCCAGCATCTTCCAAACCTCACCTCAAATGTTCCTTCTGCATCTTAAGAAGCCTCTGTGGCAAGTTCCTGTGCTGTCTGCTGCCTGTCTCCTGGGACACAGGGGTCTACCAAGGATGCTGAGACCCACTCCCCAAAAAGGTACTCAGTAATCCACAATATGATATGACTGACTGAACAGTCTCCCCCATTTGCCTTCCCATAAGTATTTTCTGCTTGAATTCATGACCTAATTTGTGGAATTGCAGCCACACTGGTATGTGCATGCATGCGTGTGTGTGTGTGTGTGTGTGTGCAGATTGGCAGATAAGGAGGGAGGTCCCCTCTTGTTATCACACTATTCAGCACTCTTTAGATCCAGGGACCTATTCAACTCAAAGGAGAGGGAAAGAGAGATTGGGGCAGCTAGCGCAGGCCGACTCTACCCAAGTCTGATGGGAGAAGAGAAGCCAGAGGAGCCTTCTCTGCTCTCTCCATCCTGCGGCAGAGAAGAGCCGGGGGGCTCTATTCTCTCCACTCTCTCCTGTACCTGCTGATCCCACAAATGTTTTGAGAAACCAGTCTGAAACAACAGTATCGACTTTCATTCCTACCGCTGCTTGCCACCTGTGTATTTCACTTAAAGCTCTGCCATCCCACAGCCCCGGGACACAGATGACATGGTCAACGTGGCCAAGATGTGGCCAGGCCCCTCATCTGTAAACTGAGCCTGGGAATAGCCACCTCCCCAAACTGGTTTTTAAATAGCAAATATGACGCATCTGGCACAGACCAGGAACTTGGAGCTCGGGCTTTCTTTCCACTCTCCTCAAACCCCCTCCACTTCGGTGTATGTTTTCCTGTGTCACCCACAGAAGTCGGTGTCGTGCTTGGAAGATTGTTGCTCATGACGAAAATCAATGAAAGGAAAAACAGTAAACAGCACCTGCCTTGCACCATCCAGATAAGAGGCTCTTGAACTTTGCTGCATGCTAGAATCCCCTGGGGAGCTTTTAAAAACCCCAGTGGCAGGCTGCATCCCAGATCCATTAAACCAGCACCTCTGATGGGACCCAGACATCAGGATTTTGTAAAGCTCTCTAGGGGCTTCCAATGTGCAGCCAAGGCTGAGAACCAGTGGGCTTGTCTGAGATGAGAATGCCCTCAGTGTGCTCCCATCCTTTACCTGCCATCCCAGAACATGTTCCCAGCACATCACAGGCTTTCCAGAGGCCTGGGTGCAGTGCAGTGACCAGGACCAGGGACGGTGAGTAAGACCACATTTAAGGAGGCGCTCCTTCTCAGGTCCTTGTAAGTGCAGCGTGGCCATCTCACAGCCCCGAGAAGGGCCCCCTCATACTTTGCTCCCTAGATCCCTCACCCTTAAGGAGGCACTCACTCTCAGGGTCGTGCATCCTTCACTTACAAGACCCCGAGAGTGAGTGCCTCCTTACTCAATCCCTGAGTCCCTGCCCTGACCACCCCCATACACACCTCCCACCCCTGTAGTTGAAAGCTCCAAAGGTAGAATAGCCAAGGCCCCTGCCCTATCCCACCCCCACCTCAGGAAAGCATCTTCTCTTTGAACAAATCACCAGACCCTCCTCCGTCCCTGCACAGGGCCGTGGTTACAGCCCCCTGGCCAGAACCCAGCAACTGGCAGGCCACCTGGCTGAGAAGGTAAAGGGGAGACGTGGCTCTTACCTGCCAGCCAGCCACTGTCCCACTCCCTGGAGTTGGCCCCCTGCCCACATGACAGTTCAAAGATTCTGGGGAAATGACAAGGCTTGGCAAAGGCAAGAATGACCTTTCCTCCAGGTGCAGGGTGGGGACAGGAAGGCTGGAGAAAATGTTAGCCTTAGCCTGCTGGGGGCTCAGCTGCGCCCAGAATGGGTTGGTGTTCAGAACAAGGGTCCGATAAGGGAGCTGAAAGGTGGAGTGGGATCCCCAGCATTGCCCTAGAAACCTTGAATGTGTCTGACCCCACTATCCTCTAAGGCCCAGCCCCCTCTTCTTTGTGGTTCTCAAGTGTGGGTGGCCTCAACAATTCCCTGGGGAACTTTCCACCAGGTTCTGCTGCAGGAGTGCTGAACCAGCACACCCAGGTGATTCTGATCCAGGTGGCCTCTACTTTGAGGACCGCCTCCGTGGGCCTTGGTGCCATCACCTCAGCATCTGCCCGCCCCCCTCCCAGCACGTGCTGTAAATCCTCTCTCTGGAAAGGATGTGATGAACCCATCCACCCTGAGGAGCAACAGACTCAGGAGACTTGGAGGGGGGCTGCTCTCACAAGAGGTCAAGACCCCATGTCCTCCTCTGTGAAGCCTGCACTAACTCCCCCATCCACATCGGCTCACAGGTCTGCAGGGCCCAGCAGGAAAGCGCTGATGAGGGGGCCAGGCTTGATGCCACAGGGAGTAGGGGGGCTGCAGACACCTGAGCAGACAGACGTGCCATCTGGGAGGACAGGGAGGGGAGCAGCCCCTTCTCAGCCCTGCCGGCTCCTGCTGGGGAGCAGCACAGCCCAGGGTTGCTAGGTCTTCTGATCTGTCAAGAGAAGCCGGAAGTCAGATTTTTATGGGCGCTCCAATTTTTAAACCATGGGGGCCAAAGTAAGCATGTCTGAGAGCCAAATCTGGAGGCAAGCGGGCCGTCTGTTTGCAGCCTGGTCTAGACAGCCAGCCCTTCGGGTTGAGAGACCCTGTGTGTCTCCTTACAACCCTTGGTGCCAGCTCATGGCTTACTGATCCCAGGGTCCCGGTAAATGTTGCCACATGAGCAAGTAAGTGAAGACATAGCATGGCAGGCAGGCCAAAGGGGACTTCCTGCCCCACCACGCCTAAGTTCATTCATGTCAGTCAGCAGGGATGGGGCGCTGTCTGAAAGCCCCCTCACCCCTCCCTCTCAGAGGAGGCCTGGGCTGATGCCTAACTCACCCACCCTGGGAATGGCTCCTTCTAGCATCTCTGGCTGTGCAGTGAGCATCCCCTACCTACAGACCTTTCCTGGGTCTCCAGCTTCATCCACTCCTGTCACAAAGCCCCCCAGCCTCCTCTGCCTCCAGCCAGGACCTGGACCTAGCCCTCCAGGCCCTGTTTCATAGAGCCCCCTGGCTTGTCCTCACTTCAGGCCACTTCTCAGAAACCTTTGCTCAGGGTGCCCAGCCCAGCCCAGGCCCAGCTCCTCTGAGCCCCGCAATTGCAAGCAAGAATTAGCAAAGCCTCCCAGCTGCCCCTGGGAGAGCGGGGAGGAAAGGAAAGACCCAGTCTTGGGGCCAGTGGAGGCATCTATATGTCCTGGAACACCCCCTGCTAGAGGAAGCATATCTGAGGGCTCTGCCAATCTCAGGAGACAAAGCAGACTGTCGTGGGCAACGTGCCAAAAGGGAGGAGCTCTGCCCACAGGCAGACTGACCGATAGGCTGCCTTAAAAACAAAAGAAACATAGAAGTGAAGGTATTGAGGGGATAATGTGAGGTACAGGGTATGTAATGTCACCGCATATGAAGTTCAAGAATGAAGCGAAGCCAAGTGGGTTAATGGGAGGCTGTGGGGCACTGATGGCCAGGGGAACAAGGAAGCCTTCTGGAGGGATGGAGGTGTTCCGTATCTTGACCTGGGTGGTACTTACACAGGTGTATGCATATGAAAAAATACACAAACTATACAGTATACTTAAAGATTGGTGGACTTTACTGTGTATAAATTTAATCTCCACAATAGAAGAACAAAATAGCAATGGAAAAGAGGGTAAAGGCCTCTCACAGACACCCACAAATCAAGGAGCTGGAGACCTGAGACCAGCTTCCTGGGAAAGCTTAAAAAAGAGGGAAAAGGCCAATGAGGTGTAAGAACCGTGCTCCCAAGTGAGCCATGGAACAGAATTCTAGCAAAGTTAGTCAGCCAGCATGTGGCCAAGTTCAAGTGCAAACACGTAGTTGAAAATGTGCTCATGGAAGAAGCCTTGAAGGCACGAAGTGACTGGCCCCTAAGAGCACTGCAGCCACTTCTTTTAAAGTCCTTTGGCCTCCTATCCTAAAGCCACAGCACCGTGGGGTGGCTATTCTGACTCTGATGCAGAGCAGCACAGGGGCCCAGGGAAGTTCAAGAACCTGCCCAAGGTCACACTGGCCAAACCAGGACTCAAAGCTCCGCATCAGACTACAGAGTCCTCAGAGAAAACCATGCCTCTCCCGGGAAAGCAATGCAGACGTGTAGAATTCTTTGTCCATAACAAGAGCCAATTACTAGGGACAGTCATTTTACCCAAACTTGATTTGGGGGATAATTTTGTGCGGGGGCTAATGGTCAGCCTTTTCTTCAGAAAAATCTCTGTTCTCAAGAGTCAGTGGTCTGAGAAGCAGCAGGGTGAGAGCTGTCTCTCGCTCTCTCATCTGTGTCCTACCGCCCTGGCACATGAGGTTTGCTGAAAGAGGACATATCTTCCCTTTGACAGACTTCATAACAAACCCGGAAGGGGGAATCGATAGCTGCAAAGAGGGGTGTGACAATGCAGAAGGTGTGCCACCCCTCACCAGAACCTGAGGTCTCCTCAGACAGACATGGGGCAGGCCAGCAGACTTGAGCCAATGGGTTGATAGTGGCACAGGAAAATAGAAAGAGTATGGTGGGCACCGTTATCACCTACCCTGAAGCCATCTCCCTCTTCTCTTCATTACAGACCCTGTTCTAGCCCCAGAAGGTAAGTCAGGATTGGACTAAAGCCAACACAGTAACCTCATTTGCTTTTCCCAGCTTCTCACTGTCCCAGTTTCCCTTGTAGTCAGGATACAGTTCCTGACATTATATTAATGAAACATAAAGATAAATCTGCTGAAAAGCTTCTTGCTTCCTGGTAAAAGAAATTGACACTTAGTGCAAGTGTCCTTCTGGCCTTGAATGTGGTTGTGTGAGGCATGATGGCTGGAGCTGTGGCAGCTATCCTGTCATCAAAAGGTAACAAACTTAAGCAGAGCAAGCACAGTGAGGATGGCTGAACAGAGAGATCAAAAAAGTCTGGTTCTCTGTTGACATTTTTGAGCTGTTCATCAACTCTGAATCAGACTTCACACTGAGATAATTCAGTGTCATTATGGTTTTAAGCCATTGTCTATTTGGGTCTTCTATTACACATATCCTATCTGACATAAAGGGCAGAGGCAGGGGAGAAGCTGAGGTGGCTCAGTCAGTTAAGTGTCCAACTTTGGCTCACATCATGACCTCACAAAACCCCACATTGGGCTCTGTGCTGACAGCTCAGAGCCTGGAGCCTACTTCAGCTTCTGTGTCTCCCTCCCTCTCTGCCCCTCCCTTGCTTGTGCTCTGTCTCTCTCTGAAAAATAAATAAAAACATTTTAAAAATAAAATTAAAAAATTTTTTAAAAGGACAGAGGCAAATAGACACAGCCTACAGGATTCAAGTCACACAACTGAGACCAGATAAGAAGTAGGGGCAGGGGCGCCTGGGTGGCGCAGTCGGTTGGGCGTCCGACTTCAGCCAGGTCACGATCTCGCGGTCTGTGAGTTCGAGCCCCGCGTCGGGCTCTGGGCTGATGGCTCGGAGCCTGGAGCCTGTTTCCGATTCTGTGTCTCCCTCTCTCTCTGCCCCTCCCCCGTTCATGCTCTGTCTCTCTCTGTCCCAAAAATAAATAAAAAATGTTGAAAAAAAAATTAAAAAAAAAAAAAAAAAGAAGTAGGGGCAGGCCAGTCAAAGGGCAGCAGGAAGTAAACCTTGGTGGCATCATCAGGCCAAGGAATGATTCCTCAGCATTTCCTGGGCCATCCGGCCTAACGACAGCCTGACCGTGCTACACTGGCCCACCCTTTCATGCTCCTCCAAGTGTCTCTCACTGGTGATTACCCAAAGCTAAGGCAAAAACAACCACTGCCCTTCAGAGTCACAGAGTTAGGGGGATCTGGGGTTTGACATACTGTCACCTTGGACAGAGAAATGCTAACACGCTGGGCAAGGAGATCTCTTTTCAATTCAGCCCAATACTAAAAAAACAGCTAGAATAATTGCACTGTGGCCCATGCATTAATCAGTAGGGCAGCTATGGAAGATCTTTGAATTCTCTCCTGATGGTAAATTATTGTAAACTTTTTATACTATAATGACCTGTTAAAGTCAGGAAGTAAGCTGCAAAATCCACATGAATTAAAGATCAGACACGAGGCTTCAGATACATTTCTCACTGCGGCAGACTCGAACAGTATTCACACTCCTCTGTTGTCAGGGGTGCTCTGGTGGGGAGGGGGAGGGGAGCACATTGGACGTTCACAGCAGCCTATGAGCCAATTTATCAGCAGGAAGATTTCATGCTCAGAGCATCCAGCTGGGGCAGGTCAGAAAGGGTACCTCAAGGGGCGCCTGGGTGGCTCAGTCGGTTAAGCGGCCGACTTCGGCTCAGGTCATGATCTCACGGTCCGTGAGTTCGAGCCCCGCATCGGGTTCTGTGCTGACAGCTCAGAGCCTGAAGCCTGTTTCAGATTCTGTGTCTCCCTCTCTCTGACCCTCCCCCGTTCATGCTCTGTCTCTCTCTGTCTCAAAAATAAATAAACGTTAAAAAAAAATTAAAAAAAAAAAAAAAAGAAAGGGTACCTCAAGATCTGTAAGACAAGGGAGTTCAAATTCATGGCCAGAGGGGGAAAAAAAAATGTCATGAGTCTGGGAACCAGTTCAAGATCCATCTGAAGGGGAAAGTCTGGGTTTAGTGGTAAAGCTGAGTGAGCTCTGAGATCCAGAACCATGAAGAACAAGGCAATAGCCCAAGCAAAAAGAAATGGAAGCATCCCTAAAGAGAGATCTGCTTAGCCAGTGAGTTTCTGCATATCACCTGCACCAGGTGAGTCTAGACCTGCAGAGGGAGGAAAGCACTTCAGCTGGCTAAGGACAGATGGCAGGAATGTGGCCGCAACCAGGATTCTCACGGTGATTCATGCCTTGGGAGTGATCATCACGATGGCTTTCATTTGAGAGGTTGCCATGTGTTGCACACCATGCCAAATGTCTTTCCAAATCCTCACAAAGCTCCATGATTTAGACTCTATCATCATTGCCACTTAACAGATGACAAAACTGAGGCCAAGAAAGGTCAAGTCAGTTTCCCAGAGTCCCACGGCTGGTGAGTGGCAAAGGCAGGTTTCCAAGCCCAGGCTCTGAATCACTTCCGTAATCTCAAGTCTACTCTCTCTTCTCCTCTCCTTGTTCTACAGGAGCTCTTCCCACACCCGGTGGCAGCTTCCACCATCCTGCCCTCCTCTCCCACCGGAAGTGCCTGCGACAGTGTGGTTGGTGCCAAGTTGTTTATCTCTGCCGCGTGGTGACCTCACGATACCTGGTGTGCACCTGGTCTCCCCAGCAGCACTGTGAGCTCTTTAGGGACTGTGACAACCAGGAACACTGTCAGTTGCCAGTGACAGAATGCCCAACTAAAGCTCCTGTAATGAAGACACTTATTATCCCATACAACAGGAAGCCTGGCAGGCAGAGATCTTCCAGATTATGTTAATTTAGTGGCTCAACAAAATCAAGGCTTTGGGTCCACTTCCCTGGCACTCTTTTGGCTTTACCCAGCATGCTCATCAGAAGGCTGCAACAGAGCTCACACAAGAACATCCAAAGATGGGAAGGAGCCCTTGTGTCCCTTGTCCTGAGAGCCAAATGCTCCCCTGAGATATTGTGATGTAGAAGAAGAAATATTTGTTTGGTCTTTGTCTTTGTTCCTGGCACAGAGCTCCAAAAGCCTTTGGAATTTCCCAAATGATGAGAGGCATCAAGGTGAAAGGAACATCTTTTGTTATTCATAATGAGGCCATTTTGACCACACCTGACTTTCCGTTAATGAAGTGTTTTTGGAAAGCCCCTAGAAACCCAACTATAGGGAAGGGGGTGGGGGGCTAGTAGTCAGGGGAGAAACCCTGTGACTACAGGGTGGCGACTTTCAGTCCCACCCTTCAACCTCCCCAGAGGGAGAGGAGCTGAAGATTGGGTTCAATCACCAATGGTCAATGGTTTAATCAATTGTGCCTATATGATGAAGCCTCCATTTAAAAAAAAAAAAAAAAAAAACCCTAACTGAAGGGGTTCAGAGAGCTTCTGGTTGGTGAACGAGTAGAGGTGCCAGGAGGGTGACACCCACAGAGAGGGCCCCTTCCCCCATAGCTCGCCCTACGCATTTCTTCCATCCGGCTGTTTCTGAGTTGTATCCTTTTACATTAAACTAGTATTCCAGTAAGTAAACTTTTCCTGAGTTCCATGACCCATTCCAGCAAATTAACTGAACCCAGGAGGGGTTTGTGAATACCTTCAGTTTGTAGCCAGTAGTTTAGAAGCACAGGTAACAACCCGGACTTGTGATTGGTGTCCAAAGTTGGTTGTGGGAGGCAGGGGCAGTCTCACAGGATGGAGCCCTCAACCTGATGCTAACTCCAGGTAGACAATGTCAGAACTGAACTGAATTGTGGGACCCCCAGTGGGTGTCCCACTCTGGTGACCAGGAGTACCAGAATTGAGAGTAGAGTGTTGACTGGAGAAACGAGAAGTTTCGGCTTTCCACCCCCCTGCACACACCTCTCTTGATGCCCCACTGGCCAGCACTGCATCATACATCCTGACCTAAACAGCCATGAGCAAGAGGACTGCGATTGTTGTGATTGGTGTAGATGCAAACCTTGAGTGTACATTACAATCACTGGGGGGCCCCATGCACACCTTGGGGGTATCTGATTTCCCTGGTCTGGAGTGCCTCTCCTCACCATAGTTTTAAAACCTCCCTGGGTGATGTTAACGTGCAATCTGGGGAATGACTGGTTGGGCTAATGAATATTTGCCCTTTGTTGCTGGGAAAGGGGTCATGAAGCATATGGCTGCCCCACACCTGAACAAAACCTAAGTCAGTCTGAGTGGACAACCATAAGATCCAACACAGGGCCCTCTACTTCTACGTATGTGATAGGTGCTCAGTAAACACTGGTGTTAGTGAATGGCACCAGCCATTCCCAAGGATGGTTTGAAACTTCTTCCCCACCCCACCGACAGCAATTTTGGTTATCTTACAGCATTTTTCTTTTTTTTTCTTTAATTTTTTTCATTACTTATTTTTTGTTTTTGTTTTTTTTTTTTTTTTAATTTTTTTTTCAACGTTTTTTATTTATTTTTGGGACAGAGAGAGACAGAGCATGAACGGGGGAGGGTCAGAGAGAGAGGGAGACACAGAACCGGAAACAGGCTCCAGGCTCTGAGCCATCAGCCCAGAGCCTGACGCGGGGCTCGAACTCACGGACCGCGAGATCGTGACCTGGCTGAAGTCGGACGCTTAACCGACTGCGCCACCCAGGCGCCCCCATTACTTATTTTTTGAGAGACAGAGAGAGAGAGTGTGAGCAGGGGAGGACAGAGAGAGAGGGAGACACAGAATCTGAAGCAGGCTCCAGGCTCTGAGCTGTCAGCACAGAACTCACAAACCATGCGATCATGACCTGAACCCAGGTTAGACGCTTAACTGACTGAGCCACCCAGGCACCTCATCTTATAGTATTTCTTGTTTGCTAATGTATTCTCTTTGATATTATATGGATATATTTGTCTATAAATATATATATGTGCATATACATATACATATATCATATTAGGTAGGTTAGAGAAGTGTCAAGCTCTAAGAATGTTATCAATAATTATATTAAGCAATGTTTCTTTTGGCTGTTCACTATGTGCCTGCTGGCAGCCCTGTGCAGAGCAGCAGAGGATCTGATATAGGCATGATGATTATTACGTGGAAAGGCAATATTTGGCATCGTGATAAAGAATGCACACCCAGCCATATCAAAGCTCTACCACTTGATGTTGTGTGGTTTAGCTAAGTCCTTAATTTCCCTAAGCCTCAGTTTCCCCATCTGTAAAGTGAGGGGTCATAATAAAGCACTGGCTTTGTTGTTCTAGCTGATCTTGGGTTCAAATCCCAGCTCTGGCACAGACTAGTCATGTAACCTTAGGAAGGTCTCTTCACCTCTTTGGGCCTGTATTCCCCCATCTGTAAAATGGAGAAATCTTACTATGACAGCAGCTTTCAGATGTCTGAAGGACTGTCCCCTGGAAGAAGCATAAGGCTTGCCTGGTATGAGTTTGGAGGGCAGAACCAGAGCCACAGCGGGGACATCGTAGGGAAGGAGATGTAGCTCTAAGTAAGAAAGACTCACCCTCTCCACCAGGAACAACAGTTTTGTGGGCAATGACTCTGGAGACCTAGACACCATCAGGCAGAGGCCAGAGCCAAGATCCCACTAACTCTGGGTGGTAAATGCATGAAATCCAATCAAGGAAACCTAGCCCCAGCTCCCCAAAATGCTAAGAAGCTTTTCCCTTAGGCAGTATTTCTCAAACTTTTACATGCGTAAGAATCCCCTCAGGGGGCATGTCCAAAAAGCTGATGCTAGTCCCCACTCCTGGAGATTCAAATTCAGTAAATCTGAGGTGGGATCTTATTTTCCACAGGATGATATAGGCTCACATGCCTCAAGGACATGAGGCCTAAAGTCCCACTTGCTGCCGTTTCAGAGCCCCAAGATTGGGGGCTGAGCCCATAGTTAGAAACACTGCACACAGAGAACCACTTTGAGCTAAGAAAGATGAGCCCAGAGAATCATCCTCACCCTTGAAGATGCCCAGAGAGAGAACAAAGCAGGTGCTAATGAATTCTGGTCCTAAATCAGGAGGTGTGGCACGCAGGCACCTAGGAAGGAGAGAAGTTATTCAATGTGATCGCTAGAAAGGTCGGGGACGACAGCATCAGGATGCTGACAATAGACCCCCATGCAGCCAGTCTGCAGACAGAGATTGAGAGGAGACATGGAAGGGAAGAGCAACAGGACACAACTAGAGGGGACACCGTTTACCTTGGAGTCCTTGTAAATGGCACCACTAGAGTTGCTTATGGCTGGGGTCCCTCAAAGTATGGCTACTAAGGCACAGCCCAAATCTTTCAACACAGCATTCAAAGTCCCCCAGCGTCAGGCTCCTGCCCACCCTACAGGTGTCTTTTTTCCCTGAGCGGCCCCTCCTGGAGCTGAATTATTTGCAAAAAAAAAAAACTGGGAATTCTGCAGGCCATACTCTCAAAGCATCCCAGGTTCCAGCCATGTGGCCCTTGCCAGTCTGACCTCGCCCAGCTCTTGCTTTCTTCTCACATGCACACTGTCACCCTACCCTGTGTGCCTTGGCAAATTCCACTCAGCTTCAAGACCCCACGGGTAGCCTTTCCTAGCACCCTGGACACACACACACACACACACACACACACACAGAGCAATCTGTCCTCCCACCTCTGGGTACCCCCAGAACTGTGCCGAATTCCAGAGCAGAACTTAACACCCTTCCGTGCAGCCTCACAAGGTCAGAGGTCTTTGTATGTGTTGTCCACTGGTGTATCCCAGGCACCTAGGACAGTGCCTGGCATGTAGGAGATTCTGTGTAAGCATTTGTTGAATGAATTAATGAACTTTCAAGAGAGAAGCTGCCAGCAACATCAACCAGGTGAACCAGCAAATCACCTTGGGATCAATGTTCTCAGTTTGGGGAACAGACTCCTGGGAAACCCTCTTAGTTATGCAAAGGTAAGGCAAGGAGACATTCATCCCCCAGGACCACATATGGCCCAACAAAGACCACTGCTCCCAATACCCCGTGGCACTCAGAAAAGATTACTGAGGAGCAGAGGGTAAATTTGCAAGGCATCCACAAAGTCCACTGAAGGAAGTCCTGCCCAAGCCCTGTGCCCTCAAAGAGGGATGTGATGAGAGGTTCTCCAGTGCAGGGGTTTGATGCTGGCTGAAGTCACAGCACAGGCTCCAAAGGGAGGGGGCATGTGATGCCCTGAGTCTAATCCTAATCTTGGGCCCTGAAGACTCAAGGATGGGGAATAGCTTGAGACCAAAGCTGACTCTCTCTTAGGATTCAGCCACTTGGGCGCTGAGTGAGCATGAACTAACTAAACTAATTAGAGCTTCAGGAGTCCAAGAACAGACAGGCCTGCAACCCACCAGAGACCCAGCCCACCGCATCCCTATGGCAGGTGGGTGAGGAAGTACAGGTGGGTGAGGAAGTACAGGTGGGTGAGGAAGTACAGGAAGTCCAGGACTAGGGCCAACATCTGAAAGCCTGGAAGCTGGGGCCCATGAATGGGCAAGTCCCACCCTCCAGACACCTTCCCGCTTGGCACTTCAAAGCACGACTGAGCCCACCAGACTGAGTAAGCGCCATGGATTCTTGGATGATTGCGGAGTGGAGAGGAAGCCTCACTAGGGAAATACCAGCAAATGGATTTTTTTACATGATTAATTGGAAAAATAAGGGCCGTGACTGCATTTGGGCAAGGTGGTAATTTAGCGCCCATCCAAACCATTCTTTTTTTATTATTTACACAACACGTATTTAGCGAGGATGAGGAGAAACTGATTTTCTCTTATAAAACTTGAATACCTTTCTTTAGGTTTAAAATAATGGATTTATTGCCTGCATTTATTATAGGCAATTTTCTAAACCAGACAGCTTCCTGGGACGCATAGACACCATTTAAAATTTAGATGCTAAAATAAATCACTTGTTCCTGGTAAACAGCACTGCACAGGCATTAATCAGCTTCATGGTCTCACCTGGCTGGTGCTGGTAATGTCAGTGACCTACAGAGGGTGCTCAGGATGGGGGGCTTGGCTTGCTGCCCCAAAAACTCAAGGAAGAGAAGATATGAAAACAGTACAGAAGTAGGTCAGCATTAGCGAGGAGGGGTTTTGTCTTATTTTGCTGTTTCCACTTGAGCACACTTCTTCAGGCTGAGCCAAACCAATTAATTCAGGCCAGGGGTCGGCAAACTTTTTCTGCAAAGGGCCAGCTAGTAAATATTTTAGGTTTGGAAAGCCAAGAGGCAAAATTGAACAGTTCTAGCTAAAGGGCTACATGGTCTTTTTTCACATTTACATTTAAAGCTGTGAAAACCATTCTTAGCTCTTGGGCTGTACAAGACCAGGTGGTGGGCTGGATTTGGGCTGTGGGCCATCGCACGCCAAGTCCTGATTTAAATCAGGCAGTTATCAAAGGGATATGGAAACCTGAGTTCCCAGGCCCCAGGTGTATGAGTTATTATTATTTTACTGCTTTGATTAGGGCAATTTAATAGTTGAGAACTGCTTAAAACAATACTGAATGAAATCAGGATACTACCTGCTGTTCCCCATCTTTCTATTTTTTTTTTTTTTAGGTAGGCTTCATACCCATCGTGGAGCCCAATGAGGGGCTTGAACTCACGACTCTGAGTTCAAGACCTGAGCTGAGATCAAGTGTTGGACACTTAACCAACTGAGCCACCCAGGCACTCAGCTTCTTCCCCATCTTAATAAATACCACCATTATCACCAAATCAAACACTAGTGGTCATCCCTTAATTCTATTCCTGCCCTTCCTTTCTACCACCAGCAAGTTCTGATGGTCCTCCTCCAAAACATATCTCAACACTGACCACTGGGCTCAAACAGATACTTACACACCAAGGTCATAGCCCACTCCTCACCATGGCCAAAAAGGTGGAAACAGCCCAAACGTCTATCAACAGATGAATGAATGAACACAATGTGCTCTGTCCACACAATGGACTATTATTCAGCCTTAAAAAGGAATGAAGTTCTAATCCATACTGAACCTTTAGGACATTATGCTAAGTGAAAAAAGCAGTCACAAAATGACACATATTGTATGAGTCTGCTTATAGGAGGTACATAGAGTACTCACACTCATAGGGGCAGCAAGCAGAATAGAGGTTGCCAGGGACTGGGGTGGGAAGGAAGATTGAGGGGGATGGGATGGGGGTGCCTGGGTGGCTCAGTCAGTTAAGCGATCGACTGCAGCTCAGGTCACGATCTCACATCTCATGGGTTCGAGCCCTGCGTCGGTCTCTGTGCTGACAGCTCAGAGCCTGGAGACTATTTGGATTCTGTGTCTCCCTCTCTCTGCCCCTCCCCTGCTCATGCTCTGTCTCTGTCTCAAAAATGAATAAACATTTTAAAAAATTGTTTTTAAAAAGTTGGGATGGTACAAAAGTTTTGGAAATGGATGGTGGTAATGGTCACATAACATTATAAATGTACTTAATGCCTGAATCGTACAGTTAAAATAGTTTAAATGGGTGCCTGAGTGGCTCGGTTGGTTAAGCACCCAATTTTGGCTTAGGTCATGATCTCAAAGTTCGTGGGTTCAAGCTCTGCACCGGGTTCTGCACTGGTGGTGCGGAGTCTGCTTGGGATTCTCTCTCTCTCTCTCTCTCTGCCCCTTCCCCACTTGTGCTCTCTCTCACTCTCTCTCAACATAAATTAATAAACTTTAAAAAAATGTTATATTATGTATACTTTACCATAATTTTAAAAATTAAAAATTAAAAAGCATTTTTTAACCCACTCACCAGTGCCCATCTCCCCTGCCACCACGCTGGCACAAGTGACTTCGATTTCTGGCCTCTTATAACTAGCCTCCTGGTGTTCCCTCCTGTCCCCTGCACTGCATTCCCCAGAACCACAGAAGTTAGGTAACCACTTTCTTACTTGAAGCTGTCCAGTGGTGTCTCCCCATGCTCTTCAAAGTGCGGGCAACAGACCTGCCACACAGGCCTCTCAGGGCCACAGCCCAGAGCATCTTGTGCCTGCCAGCAACTGAGAAGTGGCCGTGTGGCAGACGCAGCCGGCTCCCCCACCCCCCCACCCCCCTCCACCCACACCAGCCTCCCGCGAAGCTCTCCTTTCTTCGTCCGCTCCCCGGACCAGAAGAGCTCATTCCTGCCCTGGACTCCTTTCTGGCCTCCTTTGCAGCCAAGAGCGATCTGATTAATAAGGAGTAAGCAGAGTCTGTTTATATGTAGATGTGATGCCTGGAGCGGCTGCAGCCACTGACAAGCAGCAGGCACAGGCCCGAGAATGTCAGGCCAAACATCACTGAGCATGGAACTTGCTGCAGGTTTCTTTCCAAGTAAGAAAAATAAAAATAAACTTCTATTTGTTTAAGCCATTGGTGGTCTAGTTTTCTGCAACAATATGTATTTCTAACCAATACAACCAGGTCCCCCATGGCCCTGAGAGTAAAGTCCAAACTCCCTGCTGATTTCCACAAGACTCCTGCGCCCTGCTCCTTCCTAGCTCTGTCTCCGTCTCATACTGCTTGCCCCTCGCCTCACCATGCCCTGCCTCCAGCCAGCCCCTCCTCACTGCCCCTCACCCATAACTCTGCATGGCTGGCTCATTATGTTAGCGAGTGTCACCTGCTCAGATGGCCCCTCTCTGCCAGCTCCATCACCTGTCTTACTGTATTTGGAAAACTGAGCACCATGAGAAATGACCATGCTTGTTCATTCGTTGACTTGGTTATTATATGTCTCCCTGCCCCGCCCCACACTACAGCTTAGATCCCACAAGGGGGACCAACACAGAGAACTTGCCTGCTCTGTTCATTGTTGTATCTCTGGTCCGTGGAAGAGTGACCAGCACAAAATAGGGGCTCAATAAATCACTGTTGATTGAACAATGGATGAATTTACAAATACTTGTATGTCTCTTATTCAGTTCATTCTAACCACAACCCTGTGATGTAATCAGGACGAAAGCATTTAAAACCATTTTGCCAATGAGCAAAAGGAAGTCCAGAGTGGTAAAGTGGTTTCCAGCTACTAAACGGCATGCACACCCATGCAGTGGACACAATGGGATGCAGTCCCAGACGGGACCCTTTGCCTGCTGCATGACCTTGAACAAGTCACTTAAGCCCTCCCAGTGCAGTTTCCTCTTTGAAAACAGGACTGATGTTTCCTTCCTCATGAGATGAAAGGAGATAGTTCATAGAGAACATTTGGTTCAAAGCCTGGCACACAGAGTAAGCACTGAAAACAAATAGTTATTCTCACTGTTAATTCATCTTCATTAATCACTGATGTCTACAATGATAGTGCCATAATTATTACGTTAGCTTAAATGTTACTCTCGGTGATAAGGAATGCCACAACCTGGACGGGTGCTTGGGTCTGCCACCAGCCCCCACTGCCCCCTAGCCACACTCCCCACTCTCCCTCTCTACACCCCAGCAGCCCATGAGCTGAGGGCAGGCAGGGGCAGTGCTGTGGTGGGGAGTCAGACATATCCCGAATAGTGGTTCTGTTGGCTTCACTTTGGGCCTTCCGGGCCCAGCCCCACCTGCCTGGTTCTGGGGACTCACTCCATTCACACCATGTGCAACCCTCCCCAGCAACAAGTGAGTCAGGCCTTGAATGCTGGCTAACTCAGGGGAGCCTGCTCACGGGCCCCTCAAAGCCTCCCTGCCTGTGGCCGAGGTGACTCCAAGAATGCTTCACTTCAGACTGGGGCGACTCCTCCCTTGGGCCCCCAGCACGTGTCCCAAGATGCAGCTGAAGGCAACACTCATAACACCGCATGCAAGCCCACATCTGCGTCTCTGTCCGCACAGGGCAGGCGGCAGGGAGGTGGCTCTCTGAGCTCTGGAACTACGACGGGCACGGCTGAAGGCAGCCGGGGCTCGAGTGCCCACTCTGAGTAGAGCCAGTTTGGCCCTGCTTGCCATGTGGCCTCAGCTGGCCCACTCTCCGTTCCCTCGGGGGAACGTCTCTCTTCACCTAGGGTGAAGCACAAGCTTTGGCCAACTACAGAACCTTGGGCAAGCTGCTTAAACCCCGGAAGCCACAGAGTATGCCTCAGAATCCCCTGGCCGGGAACCAAGACAGAGGCAGGCCTCCACCCAGAAGCACAAGGAGTGCCACTTCCTGAGCGCCAACTGCATGCCGGGCACCACTCCCCATGCCCTGCCTGGACTGGGCCACACTGCGCAATATGTACTATTATTATCTGCTTTGTGAAGATGCGGGAACAAACAAGACAAAAAGGTCTTGTTCAATGTCACACAATTAAATAAGTGTGGGAATCAGGTTTGAGCCCAGGCAACATGGTGCTCAAGCCTCACCCCTCCTCCCTCTGGCTCCATCAGAACCCACTGGGGTGAGCACACCATGATCTCCCTAAGTGCCACCCCCTGGCAGGGACCAGAGGCAGAAAGGGGCTGGGCCCGGGTTCTTTGATCAGCCCTGCCAGACGAAGCATCTGCTGCCCCAAAGGTCAGATGGGCCCCACTTATGAGGTCCCGCCAATGGACACGGGAACCGCTAATGAGGGCATCATGACAGACAGAGGCCCGCGTGCCAGCTTCTCAGGAGATGGCTCTCACGTCAGGGGCACAGTGCAGGGCCTTGGGGAGGGGCAGGGGCCCCTGTGAGGACCAGGTGTTCTGGGTCCCTGCCTCACCTCTCTCATTCCTTGGAAAGGTCTCTCCTGGCCCCTTTTCCTTCTGTCCCTTCTCCTTCTCTGACTACCTAGAGGCCAATGACCTTGACTCTAGCTGTGTAGTGATTCCCTCTAAAGTCAGAGAGGATTGAAGAAGCAGACATTTGCATTCCCATCCTTTCCCCTCTGTTTGCCCATTTGACAGATGAAGTTACTGAGACCCAAGCATCATAGAATCACAGGCTCTCACAGAATGCCACTCTTAGAAAGGACTTCAGAATCTTCTCGTCCAGGGGTACCCAACAGGGAGTAGTAGTATCGTCCCCTCAGGGCAGGTAGAAAAGAGTGGAGTTTTTTGGGTGGCCACATGCCTAGAGATACTACGGGCATGGCGCAAGGATGTTAAATGCCCTGCATTGCATTAGAACAATTTTGCACAGTGAAGAATTGTACCACCCAAAATACAAACAGTGCCCCCTGCCCACCACCATCCATTTCTATAGAAGAGGAAACTGAAGTTCAACGAGGAAAAGTGATTCAAGGTCAAGGTCAAGTCAAGGTCACTGTGGCAGAAGCTGCCAGTTGCCTACCAACCTCCCTTTTCCTTGTCTTCCTTAGAAAAAGAACCCTTCAGGGGCGCCGGGGTGGCTCAGTCAGTTAAGCGTCTGACTTTGGTTCAGGTCATGATCTCATAGGTCGTGGGTTTGAGCCCCGCATCGGGCTCTGTGCTGAGAGCTCAGACTCTGGAGCCTGCTTCAAATTCTGTGTCTCCCTCTCTCTGCCCCTTCCCCACTTGCATTCTATCTCTCTCTCTCTCAGAAATAAATAAACATTTAAAAAAATTAAAAAGAAAAAGAACCCTACAAACAGCCAAGTGCCAGCCAGCTCAGAAATTCCATCTCCCCACTTCCCCGGCATCTCCCTGTGAGCCATATGCAGTCAGGCCCACCAGATTAAACAGGTGTACTGGGCGGGACCACCGAGAAGCCTCCTTGAACAGGAGGGGTGCCTTTTTCCTGCTCCCCACTCCTCCTCCTGCCTAAACCTCAGATGGAGCCGTGAGGCAATGCACAAACAAAGGACAGAGAAGCAGCAACACAGAAGGCATCCCAGGTCCTAAAAAAATGTGGAGCCAACACCCAGGCCCCAGCCCCCCTGCCTTCAGATGTCTGCTTTAAACTCTTTTAAAAAACTACTGTTATTGGGGAGATTTTCCTAGTGTTTACAACTAAATTGACATAGTCATGTAACTTGCTTAGATTACTATTCCTCATAGTTTGAGCATCTAAAAATTTTCTTGACATTTATTCATTTTTGAGAGACAGAGTGTGAGTGGGGTAGGGGCAGAGAGAGAGGGAGGCACACAGAATTGGAAGCAGGCTCCAGGCTCTGAGCTGCCCGCCCAGAGCCTGACACGCGGCTCAAATCCATGAACCGTGAGATCATGACCTGAGCTGAAGGCAGACACTTAACCAACTGAGCCACCGAGACGCCCCTGAGCATCTTAAATGTGTCAAGCAGTATTTTGGGAGTTTTCTGTCATTATCTTGGGGGATAATCTTAGGAGATCTGATTTTTAATCCCCTAATACGTACAGACCATTTAGAAACCAAAGGCCTAAAAGAGGAAATAACTTCCTTACCCACGGCAAGGAATAAGCAAAGCCAAGACTGAAACCAAGTCTACTGACTCCTTTACTCTTGCTACTTCTGCTGCTAGCATGAGAAAAATTGGGGCCAGGACAGTAACTCGTAAGGATGTCACTGCTCATCCTCCGTGACTAACACAGAAGTGTTCTTGGCCAGTATAGGCTCTTTGTGATGAAAATAAGCCCAGGAAGGTAGCAAAGCCTCCTTTAGTGAATAAGGCCAGGTTTGCTGTTTCTTAAGCAGGAAGGTCACAGTCACTCATTCTTCATGTGAACTCCTGGTCACAGTGGACAGAGTAATTCAGGCCAGTTCTTCACTGAGGACAATGAACAGAAGGTGGGCCAAAACACCGGACAAACGTCTTCTTGAAAACACCAAAGATTACAAACTACCGAGGAATTGCGGGGCTAAGATCTGGGAGAAAACAAGAATTCAGAGATGTGCATAGCCTACAAAGCTGCTTTTGTGCAGACGACATTTGCTACCCTGGAAGAAATAGGTACTGGAACAGGAGCTGGGCTTGGAATAACCTCAGTCCTAGAAGTTATTTCCTCTTTTAGGCCTTTGGTTTCTAAATGGTCTGTACATATTATGGGATTAAAAATCAGATCTCCTGAGATTATCTCCCAAGATAATGACAGAAAACTCCCAAAATACTGCTTGACACAATTAAGATGCTCAGGGGCACCTTGAAAGTGAAAACAAGGGCTTGTCATAGGTGGTAACTCTGAAAACCCCTGCCCTGCACAAAATTGGGACTACAAACCCTAGATGGGGCGCAGAACAGGTGAAGAATGAACTTGACATAAACCAGCCCTCACACAGATTTATATACCCTGATTTCTTACTCAGCAGCATCAAGCAATGAAGTTGAATTGTAGTGGTCCCAGAGTGATAACACCCCCAAGCTCTTGGCTGAAGCAAATAAAACTACTCTCTGGATTTTGAATCCAAGACTTCAACACACTATTTCAACCCCCATGAGAAGAACCAAAGAAATAAGAGACCATAGAAAGAGACCCAAAAGTACACAAAGTATTGGTATCATCAGACACAAACTGAAAACAATTTTGCTTACTGTGTTCAAAGAAAGAAAAAAAAAAACTTGAAAAATCTGGCAGAGAACTAAAAACTATAAAAAGCGACAGAGCAGATTTGAAAAGAACCCAATAGAAATTCCAACTCTGAAAAAAAAATTAAATTGGGATCTCAAGGGACAGGGCTGACAGCAGATAAGACACAGTTAAAAAGAGAAACAGTGAATTGGAATGTAGATGGAAAGAAATGACCCAAAATGTAGCCCGCAGAGATTAAAGATGGAAAATACAATAATGAGAGTGGGAGACATAGAAAAGAGAGCAAGAAGGAGTATCATACTTTTAATAGAAGTCCAAGAAGGAGAGAACAAAAAGCATATGACAAGGTATTCCTCACGTGAATTTATTCTGTGCGAGTTCGCTATGGTGATGAAAGTTTTTGCCCTTAAGTAAGCAGAACACTGGTCACAAGCCCTGGGAGAAAAAGCCTAAAGTTTGTCAAAGCCCTCTGCTAATTTTCAACCAACCAAATCCTGAGCAGAGAGAATCCCCCCTGACATCTGACTGAAACCTGAGATGGCAGAGTTTTGCAAGACACGGAAAGGAGACTGGAGTCGGGACTCTGTTCTCCTGAGGTGGGGAAGACACCTACAGAAACCAGGGTGTGGATGCCAGACAGGGAGCAGGTTGAGAGGTACCAGGGGGTTGGAAGGAGCCTGAGGGAGTCTGGGAAAACAGAGTGAAGTCCTGAGAGGGGTCTCCAGGAACACCTCTGAAGGGTTAAGTGGCCCTTAACTCCCTAAGCATCTGGTTTCCAGTGGTCTAGTCATACTGATCCTTGGGTGGGGGCCTATCACCAGGGTGGGCCTCTCAAGCCCAATCTAAAGTAGCTCCAGGCCCCCTTTCCCTCATGCACAGCCCTCAGGGGTCCACAGGGAACACACACACACACACACACACACACACACACAACCATAGATAGGTGGACCATCCCAAAGCAGACCTTTGTTTCCTACTCTTCACTCTGCCTTCTCAAGCTGAAAGCCACAGATTCACCTTTAGAGTCCTTAGATTTATATCAGACATGGCCTCCTGGGCCCCCCACCAGACCCCAGGAGATACATATCACATTCCCCTATCAGTCTCCTTGAAGCTCACTTACAAGGTTTGAGGTAAGGGAATCCCTCCCTCTGGGGTTGGGCCCTCAATTGTCCTAGGGATTGGGACTCATAACACAGCTTTCTACAAAGAACTCCTCTCAAGGGATGTCTGGGTGGCTCAGTCTGTTAAACATCAGACTTCAGGTCAGGTCGTGATCTCCCAGTTCATGAGTTCTAGCCCCACATCGTGCTTTGTGCTGACAGCTCAGAGCCTGGAGCCTGCTCTGAATTCTGTGTCTCCCTCTCTCTCTGCCCCTCCCCTGCTAGTACTCTGTCTCTCTCTCTCAAAAATAAAATAAACATTACAGGGCACCTGGGTGGCTCAGTCAGTTAAGCATCCAACTTCAGCTCAAGTCATGATCTCAAGGTTTGTGGGTTCGAGCCCAGAGTCAGGCTCTGTGCTGACAGCTCAGAGCCTGGAGTCTGCTTCAGATTCTGTTTCCATCTCTCTGCCCCTCACCTGTTCGGGCTGTCTTTCTCAATCTCTCTCTCTCTCTCTCTCTCTCTCTCTCTCTCAAATATAAAATAAAACATAAAAAAATAATAAAATAAATTAAATAAAATAAACATTAAAAAAAGAAATCCTCTCAAAAGTCCCCCAAATCTCCAGTTCCTAATCCTCTTTTGCCCTCAGTATAGATGAGCCATCTCACTGGTTCTCAACCACAGTGTCTGCCCTGCAAGTCCTTCTGTACGGGAATCTTTGTCTTCACGCCTCAGCCAGAACTGCAGTAGGAAGAGTACTGGTTTTGTTTCTCATTATGTGTATCTACAACTAAATAGAAAATTCTGGAAGGAGACATAATACAACACTAACAACAGTAATCACCAGAATTTGGAGTTGTGGGCGAATTTAGTTTTATTTCACTTTTATGCATATTTCAGATTTTCTAGACAAATTGTTTTTCAGAGAGAAAAGACATCTTATAGAAGAAGGAAGGGGGGGGAGGAGAGAAAGGGGGAAGAGGAGGAGGAAGAAAATGTGGTTCCTGAAGCAAACATTGTTGGTTACCCACCAGCCACTATTTCCCCATTCCATCCTCACTAAATAACCCTTCAAAATTTTTTTTTCATGTATCAGGCAGCCTGAGCTTCAGAGGAGGCTGGACTCTCTCTTCTGCTCCAAAACTGACACTTGTCCAGCACTTGTCAGTCACTTTCCCCTTGCCTTAGGAAGGAACATGTGACACAAAGGGATAGTGACACATCCATGCAATGGAATATTATTCAACAAGAGAAAGAAATAAGCTATCAAGCCATGAAAAGACATGGAAAAAATTGAAACATATATTAATGAGTGAAAGAAGCCAACCTGATTCTAATTCTATGACATTCCGGAAAAGCAAAACTATGGAGATGATAAAAAATATCAGTGGTTGCGGGGAGTCAGGGAGGAAGGAGGTGAATAGTTGTGAGTCGTTGGCACGCAGAGGATTTTAGGGCAGTGCAACCATTCCGCACGTTACCACAACGGTGGAGACGTCATTAAACGTCTCTCCAAACCCACAGAACTACAGCACCAAGAGTGAACCCTAATGTAAACTACTACGGATTTTCGAGTGACGATGTGTCGATGTGTCGACATAAGTACATCAATTGTAACAGATGTACCACTGTGGTGGGGGATGTTCATAGCAAGAAAGACTGCAGTGGGGGAAGGGGGGGCAGAATCTGGGAACTCTGTACTTTCCCCTCAGTTTTGCTGTGAAACTAAAACTGCTTTAAAAATAGCCTATTTTGGGGGCGCCTGGGTGGCTCAGTCAGTTAAGTGTCCGGCTTCAGTTCAGGTCATGGTCTTGCAGTTCGTGAGTTCAAGCCCTGTGTCGGGCTCTGTGCTGACAGCTCAGAGCCTGAAGCCTGCTCCGAATTCTGTGTCTCCCTCTCTCTCTGCCCCTCCCCTGCTAATGCTGTCTCTCTCCCTCCCTCCCTCCCTCCCTCCCTCCTTCTCTCTCTCTCTCTCTCTCTCTCAAAACTAAAAAAACATGAAAAATTTCATAAAAAAAACAACAGTGTATTGAAAATAAAAAGTGTTGAAAAGACACGAGAAAAGAAATAGTTCCCTTCCTGCCTGTTGGCAAGTCCTTGTGAGATGCAATACAGCACCCAGTGCCACGCAATGGAAAGACAGAGAATACCTGGCTTGTTGGCAGTGGGGGACCAAGGGCAGCACAGCGCGAGGGGTCCCCCCAGTGCAGGCAACAGGGGTGCAATGACAGAGAATTTTAAAACATTAGTAAAACAAATCAAAAGTCAGTCGCCTCATTATTATCACCAAACAGCAATTTTACGTTGTATTAGTGATAATTCTTCCCTAAAAAAAAAAAAAAAAAAAAATCTCTTGTCGGTCTAAGTTCTAAACAAGTGCTACAGTTCCTGCTGGGCTTTAATACACTGGCACTTCACACACTTTCATTACTTAGTCTTTAAAAAGCACCATATTCCACGTGACCGCTAATTCAGAAAGCTAGCTCCCAGGTATTCGGCCAGCCCTTCATACAGGGAGACCTAGCTACACATGTGATTTTTTTTTTTTCAATTAATAGCCTTCATTTTCCAAAGCAGTTTTAGGTTTACAGAAAAACTGAATGCACATAGTCTCCCCTATCACTAGCATCTTGCATGAATGTGGTACATTTGTTGAATTGATGAACCAGTGTTGATACATTGTTATTAACTCAAATCCACAGTTTACATTAGGGCTCACTCTTTGTATTATACCTTCTGTGGATTTTAACAAATGTACAAATTGTATTCACCATTTCAGTATCATATGTGATAAAAAAAATATCACTACCCTAAAAATCCCCTGTGCTCCACCTATCCCTCCCGGAACCCCCAGCAACCAGTGAGCTTTACTGTCTCCATAGTTTGGCCTTTTCCAGAATGTCACCGAGTTGGAATCATACAGCATGCAGCCTCTTCAGACTGGCTTCTTTCCTTTAGCAACATGCATTTCAGGTTCCTCCATGTCTTTTCATGGCTCAATAGATCATTTCTTTTTCTAGCTGAGTAATATTCCATTGTCTTGGGGCGCCTGGGTGGCTCCGTTGGTTGAGCATCCAACTCTTGATTTCAGCTCAGGTCATGATCCCAGAGTTGTGGGATTAAGCCCCACATCAGGCTCTGCACTGAGTGAGGAGCTTGCTTAAGATTCTCTCTTTCTCCCCCTCTGCCCCTCCCCCCCATAAAAAAATTCCATTGTCTGGATGCACCATAGTTCATCCATCCACCTGCTGAAGGACATCTTGCCTGCTTCCCACCTGTGTGTTTCTAGGGTGAGTTCCTAACTGGTCAGAATCATTCAGATGCAATCTGTGTCCCCAAACACTATGATATTAGACGTTCCTGCCTTTTAACAATAAATTCAAAATACAGAATGACTGGGGTGCCTGGGTGGCTCAGTCAGTTAGGTGTCTGACTTCGGCTTAGGTCATGATCTCATGGTTCATGAGTTTGAGCCCTACTTTGGGTGTACACATTACTTAAATAAATAAATAAATAAATAAATAAATAAAACATTTTTTTGGTAGCGGGGCAAAAATTTTTTGGTAGCGGGGCAACTGGGGTGGCTCAGTTGGTTAAACGTCTGACTTCAGCTCAGGTCATGATCTCGCAGTTCGTGAGTTCAAGCCCCGTGTCGGGCTCTGTGCTGACAGCTCAGAGCCTGGAGCCTGCTTCAGATTCTGTGTCTCCCTCTGTCTCTTCCCCTCCTCTGTTCATGCTGTTTTTCTCTCTCTAAAAAATAAACGTTAAAAAAAATTTTTTTTTAAACGAAGAATGACAGCCAACCGAGTATGAAAACAAACAAAACAAAAAAATAGAAATTGAGTTCCTTCAATTCTGTTTTTCTCCAGAACAACTTGGAGGTTTGTGTTTAAAATCCAAAACAGTGATGCAGAGCGAGAACTGACAAGTGGAATGCTTTTGTTTGGTAAGCACAGCATTTGTTTATATGTGAAATACATTACTGAATTTGAACAGTATCTTTAAAAATGAAATTCCTTCCTTTTGCTTGCTCCAAAATTGTGGAACAAATTAAGAAAATAATTATTGCTGATTATGACATGTTTGTTAGCCAAAAGAACTTCATTATGTTCATATTCTAAGATGACCTCTTAAGCTTCCTGCCACCTGGTGTACATGGTCTGAATAATCCCCTCGCCCTGAGTGCAAGTGGTACTGGTGAATATAGTAGAATATTACAATCAGTTGACTTTCAGTTCATCAAAAGGGAAATTATCCTGGGTGGGCTGACCTAATCAGGTGAGTCCTTTTTAAAGCAGGTAACGAATCATTTTAAAGAAAGGTCTCTCAGGGCACCTGGGTGGCTCAGTCGGTTGAGCAGTTAAGCATCCGACTCTTGATTTTGGTTCAGGTCATGATCCCAGGGTTGTGGGATCAAGCCCCATGTGGGGCTCCGTGCTGAGCTTGGAGCCTGCTTGAGATCTCTCTCTCTCTCTCTCTCTCTCTCTCTCTCTCTCTCCCCCTCTCCCCCGCTCACATGCATGCTCTCTCTCCCTCAAATAAAAATAAATAGAAAGGAAGGAAGGAAGGGAGGGAGGGAGGAAGGAAGGAAGGAAGGAAGGAAGGAAGGAAGGAAGGAAGGAAAGTCTCTCCTGCTGGCCTTGAAGATATGGTCTCCATAAATTCCATAACTACAAGGAAATTAATTCTGCTAAATACTACATATGCTTGAAAGAGGATCCCAAGCCTCAGAAGACCCCACTGCCAGCTGACACCCTGACTGCAACTTTGTGAGACCCTGAGCATTAGCAGATGACCCAGCTAACCCATGCTGGGCCCTCCTGACCAATAGAAACTGGGATAATAAATATGTGTTGTTTTAAGCTGCTAAGTCTTGGAAATCTGTTCCAGCAGCAATAGAAAACCAATACATGTGCCTAAGGCCTCCCAGCGGGCCAAAGATTCACACTGTGCAGGAATCTTTGTCTCTGCTTGCAGGTGCCAAAACAGAGAAGTTAGGTGTCGTAGCCAAGATCACAGAGAGAGTGAGTGACCAAGCCAGGCTGGGAGCCAGGCCTGTTGACCCCAGGGCCCGTGGTGGGTTTGCTCCACGGATGCTCCTGCAGGTGGCTGATGGACTAAACGCCCTCCCCGCTGTCACTGTCCTGTTGTTATGGTGACTTGCAGCTGTTTCTGGTGATGATAGGAGCCCGCCGCCAGGAAGGGTGTTGTGCAGGAGGCAGTTCCACTCACAGACTCACACACTGCTCCCCTCAATCCCCCCTGGTCTCTGGGTGAGTGGAGAGGCGGGCGCCCAGCCGTTGCCTGTCTCAGCCGTCTGCTCATTTCCTTTGCAGCACATTTGCAATTACTCCATGTGTACATCCAACCTCGTCCCAGGCTCCCCACTGGAAGGTCAGTGCTGCGAGAGTCCACATCAGACTTGGGCCCCCAGTGCCTACCAGGGTTCTGGGCATACAGTAGGCTCTCAATGACATCTGCTGAAAGGATCACAGAGTGAAAAATGAAAACTTCTGTTCCTCCTCTGGAGCCCAAGGGCTGCAGGGGTTGAGATACACTGGCACACAGAGGTCCAGGAAACTCCATCCTTTCTCTTCCTTTCCCACGGCCATATCTCCTGGGCTCTAGGGCTTTGGACATTGCTCCCTTGCAGGGGGTGGGGGGGGAATGAAGCCCCCACCCTTGACAGCTCTGCTCCAACCCACTCCTCTCCACTGAACCACCCACCCTACTGAGGGGCTTCCTGGACAGAAGCAGCCCCTGCCAGGCGACCTGAAACTTCCCAGGTTCCCAGACACGGCACCTGCTCCCTCTGCTGGCAGAAGTGGGCAAGTGTCTGGAGATCCCACCAAAGGGGAGATGCGGGGGAAGCGCTGGGAACACCTGAGCCCAGAAAGACCCCGGGTAGGAAGGGGCTGGGGGAAGTCAGTAGCCCAGCCTGAGTCAGGCCAGTGAGGAGCCTCCTGCCCTGAGGCCCGCAAGCCTGAAGCACCCCCTTACCTCAGTCCCACTCCCAGGGCTGGGAAAGCAGCAACATGCCTCCGATGCGCTTTGCCAAGCAGGGGCTGGACAGGGGACTCCACACCAGGAAGGGGAACATTGCTGCCACCAGGAAAGCACATCATTCACAGGAGAGGCAGCCCTCTAGCAGCCCAGCCCTGAGAGTTACCTGGGCCCACCCCTTGATCATAACTATACACACACCCAGCATACCCCCCCCCCAAACTATGCTTGCAGCAGTCTTGCAGGGGGAATGCTACTACTTCTACCATAGGGATGAGGAAACTGAGGCACAAAGTAAGCGGCAGAGTCAGAATTCAAGCCCAGGTCAAGGTCTAAAAGTCCATGTTCTTCTCATGTCCTGTCCATGTGTGCCTCGTATATTATCTCTAGTCCTAATCCAAGAAGCCCTCATTACCCTAGATGTCTCATGTGTGGCTTCAAAGCCAAGGCTGACTGGGGTACGGCTGAAGCTGGGAGGGTGCCTGGAGTGGGGAACGGCCTGGTCCCAGGACCAGACAGTGCTACGGTCATCTCCTGGCTGGGTGACCTTGGGCAAATCACTTAACTTCTCTGAACCACTATATTCTCATCTGCAAAAGGAACCTAATTCCTGACTTAGAAAGCGGTTGTGGGGATTAGAGATCAAATGTGTCAAGTTCCCAGCACAGAGCACCTAGGCACAGAACACCTGTTCTCTTTTGTCGTTATTGTCATGTATGTGTCTGATACTCCCCCCTTCCCTTGAAGGCGTGCCAGGCTTAGTCACTTGCTGCTAATGAACAGGACCAAGTGGAAGTGATGCCGTGTGCTTCGGAGAGCAGGTAGTAAAAGGCGCATTCCCTCCATGCTTGCTTCTACTTCATTTGCTCCAGAGAAGCCAGCTGCCATGTTGTAAGGACACTCAGGCTGTCCACACGTCCAGCCCCAGCCAACACCTTGATCGTAACCTCATCAGAGATCCTGAGTCACGACTACCCATCCAAGCCACTGGTGAGTTCCTAACCCACAGAAGCCGTCTGTGGGGATTCATAAAGTTTGCCATTCTAAGTGTGTTGTTTATTCGTTAAAAAGATACAAGCAATACACCCTAGAATCAGCATCCTTGGATAGCAATTGCTTTGGGGTCAAGCTGCCCCGGGCTCCTTCATAGCTGTGGTCACAGGAAACCTGCCCTGAAGAGGTTCCTAGCCGTGAACGAAAGAATGATAGCTCATATTTACCGAGCGCTCGCCTTCTGCCAGGCCTGGAGCCAAGTACTTTCCATTTATCCTCCTAACAAAACCCCAAGAGGCAAATACTATCACCCTCGTTGTACAGATGGGGAAACTGAGGTGCCAAAAGGTTGGGTAACCCACTCAAGATCGCACAGGGCAGGATTTGAATCAAACTCCAAGTGTTTAACCAGTATACTGTGTGGCCCCCCCCGAAGGCCCGGCCCCTGTTCCTGTCCCACCGCACCCTCCCCCAACCACTGCTCCCAGACACGTGCTCTCTCCTGTGTGACTAACACAGGTTCTGGGATGAATCCCACCCAGCCTGCTGTCCCTTAGCCACGGCAGTGCTTCTGCCCTCTCCCCGCTATCAGGGGAACCCACCCCCCGCTCCGTGCTTGGTCACTGAGCATGCTCATGGAGAAAGAGCCCCCGCCACACCATCTCGTCCAGCACCCCCTGCCCCTCCTCCAGACGTAGAAACAGGCCCAGAGAGGTGCCGTGGCTTACCTAAGGAAACAGAGGCACTCGAGGAAGCAGTGAGCTGGAACCCAGGTCTCCCAGCTCCTCTCAGTCCAGCCTGCACATAGGGGCTGCCTTTCCCAGTATCGCCTACCCCAGTGCCCACTGTGCGCCCCGGCCACCCATCTGACACCTGGGGTTGGAACCACAGGCCAAACTTCCCAGCATCCTCCACTGCCCCGGCCCCTGAGGGAGCCAGGAGGAGGGGGCTTATCTCCACCTGTGAGGTGATGTTGTCTCACCCCACCCCCACCCTCCCTGCCAGGCTGCCTTGATTAATGGGCTGGTGCTATCTTATCTCCCAGCTGCAGCAGTTAGGGATTAATGGGTAGTGGCAGGGCCCCAGGAGGACAGATTCTGCCCCCCAGATCAACCTGAGAGGTCTGCAAGAGGGCGGGAAGCAGGAGGAGAGGGCACCAAGGGGTCTGTTCTCCAGCTGCCATCTTGCTTTCCTACTTGAACTGGCTGAGTCACTGCAAAATGTGTAAAGCACTCAAAGCTGTGCCTAACACTTAATAGGAGTTCAATAAATGGTAACCATTATTCCATTCTCCTACTGTCAGCTCTTGGAGTCCTTGGACCTGTGCCTGCCCTGGGGCTGATCTGCCCCACTTTGCTAGTCAAAGTCTCCACCACTGGACAGCCCATGAGCGAACTTGGAAGTCATCCCCCACTCCAGCCTCAGGTGCCCCATCTATAAAATGGGCCTAGGTTTGGGGTTTGGGAACAGGGTTCTAGGTCTGATATTATTTTATTGAGTGACCTCAGAGTGGATTTAGGGATTTATTTATCCAGCTATAAGGCTTTAGAAAACCCCTTTACACTCAGCCTCAATTTCTTCATCTGTGAAAGCAATGTTATAATCTCTGCATTGGCCTCCACACAACATTGCTGGGATGAAACTTCTGGAAAGCTGTTGGGACTATTCCATGTCATACTGGAATGTGGGCTTTGGGCTCCCAAAGGGGTTCAGATACCACACTCTGACCAAGGGGTTCAAGTTGACATATGTTGCTGCTCACAGAACCAATCCCCAAATCCAGGCTCTGCTCTCGAGGAGAAAGACACCTGAGTCACAGACCCTCTCTGGCTAGGACTGAGGAGGAGGGACCAGATGCTCTGCTGTGCCCAGGGAAGTCTCAGGTTACTCCACTGCCTAGATGTGATTGCTAGTGGCACCCCCTTCACTCCCCAAGCTGTCCCCCCTTGGACAATCAGTTATGCGGTCCCTAGGCTGGAAGAACAAGGTTCTATCCTCCCAGAGGGACAGAGAGACTCCATCCAAACTTGAGCACATCTGAAGTCAGGCAGTTAACTCCACCAAGGCCATGCAGGGGTCCAGAGGCTCAGAGGACTCCCACCTACCTCTTCCCTAGCTGTCTCAAGAAACATATGGTCACTATGCAGGGGGGAGGAGGGATATGAAGATGAGGGAGGGGTGGGGGGAAGGAGAGTGGACTTTCAGATGAATAGATAGAATAAAGGGAAAATGAATGGAATGAGAAAGAGGGGGAAAAAACAGCTGGGTAAAAGCGGGGAGTGGACAAATAGAAGAAAGGAAGGATAGAAGGATGGAGGGATGAAGAGATACATGGATGGATAGATGGAGAGAGGGATGGACGGACAGATGGATGAGGGGTGGGATAAAGAGAGATGGACGTCAGAGTCTCACTGGTCCCCGTCCCCCATCGCTATGAAAGTACAGCAAACAAGGAGCCCAGCAGAGGATTTCATTTCCAGAAGGACATACAGATGGACTCTCAGGGGCCCCAGAAACTCAGTCTTCCCTCCCCCACTCCAAAGACATTCTTAGGACCACTCCTTTCCCCTGAATGTCTGCCTCTTCCCACTGCCCCTTCCCAAAGGGCAAAGGGCAGCACAGCCAAGGAAAACTATCTACTATCAGCCCCATTTATCCCAGCCCTGTTTACTCTGGGTCTGCAATTAACAGAGTCTCTTTCCCAGATCAATTAATAGTGGGGGGCCCAAAGAGGGCACTGGGAGCCCCGACAGGTCAGGCTACTCACACCGAACAATGGGGAATTGATGGAGCCTACTCCCTAATCCTGTTCTGAGGTGTCCCATCAGCCACTCCTTCCTGACTCTCAAAGAGGCAGTTCTTAGCTCAGAAAAGCTGACATGGGATGGTGCTAGAAAGCCCTGCCTCAAGCTGTGCAGGTGCAGGTGGGGTCCTGGATCTGCCTTCATCTGGGCAGCTCCCAGGGTCAGGGTAAAAAGGCTGGACAGTCTCATGAAGATCATCGGCCTAGAAAGGGACCAGACCTGGGTTCATAGACCCATCTCTTCCCACTTAGCAGCTGTGTGACCTTGGGCAAGTGACTTAATCACTCTGAGCCTCTGTCTTCCCCTCTGTGAAATGGGCATGATGGAAAGACAGAGCTCTATCAAGGGAGCTGCAAGGATGGAAAGAGTTAATGGAGCATGTCAGTCACTGGCCACAGCTTTGAGCTCCTTTAGGGAGCCTGGGGCACCCATCCCAGCCTGTGCATCCTCCCAGCTCCGTCTATGCTCCTCTGGGGTCCCTTCAGGTACCAGCAGACATTTGGAGGTTCTATCTCCTCCCTTGCCCAGAAGGATTCAAGAGGTTTCCTGGTTGTCCAGGGCAGTAGCCACCAGCCACATGTGGCTATTTAAATTTAGATGAACTAACATTAATATTCCCCAGCCATTAGAAAGGACCGCAACACTGACGCATGATACAAGCTGAGCGCAAAAGGGCACGCACTGTATGATTTCATTTATGTGAAATGTCCAGAGTAGGCAAATCCATGGAGACAGAGAAAACGGAGAGTAGCGTGGTGGTTTCCAGGAGCTGCGGCAGGGGGAATGGGGAGAAACGGCCTAATGTGTACAGTGTCTCCTTTCGGAGAGACAAAAATGCTTCAGAACCCGAAGCGGCGGCTGCAGAATGCTGTGGATGGGCTGTGTGTGCCGCTGAATTGTTCACTTTAGCAAAACGGCTGATTTCATGTTATGTGAATTTCATCGCACCAAAAATGTTAAATTAAATTAAAAACTCGGTTCCTCGGTAGCACTAGCCAGATTTCAAGTGCCCAGCGGCCACATGTGGCCAGTGGCACCGAACTGGAGAGCACAGATCCAGAACATTTCCATCCAGGAAAAACTGCTGTTTTTTTAAACAATCTTCACCTTCAGGGAGTCAAATCAAGGTGATAACACCTCTTCACATCCCTTCTCTGATCCTGTCGCCAGGATGGCATTATTTCCATTAAGAGATGGGGCAACCCAGCGAGGGGCTGTGCGACCCCATGGCTGCACAGGAAGTGGCAGGCCAGGCACTTGCTCTGGGGTCTTCGGGCATCGGGTCTGGGATGCTCTCTGCCTCCCTCAGAGCTGGGCCCCGGAAGCAACAACTAAAGTGTCTGGCCGTCTGGCTGTCCTGCTCACACAGCAGCCTCAGCTTCCTCTCGATCTGCTTTCTCCCAAAGGGGCCCTGGCACCAGTTTCAAACGGGAAAGGGTGTGAAAGTGTGCAGTCTGGAAGATGAAGGGTGTTTGGTTCCTGTTTGCAAAAACTGTGGGGAAGAGGACTGACTTATTGCCAAGTGATTTGGAATTTTAACAAAAATTCCAGGAAGCCAGAGGCCGGGTAATGTGAGTGGAGGGAAAGAATGCACCTTTCCCTGACCCCAAGTTGCCTGGCCACAGAACTCGGTCAAGAGGGCACAGACCTCCGTCTCTAGCGGACCCTGAGCTGTCTTCAGAGTCCCCCCGGGTGGGCTGGGGAGGGGCACATCTCAGGCTAAAAAGGCCTGAATGTTTTCCTGACCATGGCACGGTCTGGACTCCTGGGGAGGCAGAAAGCTGGGAATGTAGGGAGAGTCAAGAGTTTTGTTCAATTCCAACTCCTCACTTTACTGTCTCGGTGACCTGGACTCAGTTTACTTACTCAGTTTACCTACTTACTTACTTACTCAGTTTACTTCCCCTAACCTCTCTGGGCCTCAGTTTACTCATTGGCGAAATCGGGACTGATTGCTCATGTCTCCCTCAGTTGCTGCAAGGATGAAGCAAGATAAGAGACGTGACTCCCAGACACCCAGTAAAGACGAATTATCCCCACCAGGACCCCAGCTGTCCTCTACTACTGTTCCCATGAGGATCTCCCCCTAAAGCACAAACCTCTGGAAAGTCGAAACCAAGTCACTGCTGATAATAATACTAATAACAGCACCATGCCAGACTCACTGAAGGGTGATTATGAAATCCCAGATGGAGGGATAGGATGGCTGCCCCATCTGTATTAGAATGTATGTGGTGGAGTCCCATCTGTCTGGAAGATTCCCAGCTGTGTGACCTCAGGCAAGTTCCCCAGTCACCTTTGATTTCTCATCTGTAAACGGCGGTGATAAGAACATCTGCCTCTTGGCATCATTGAGAGGTTTAAATGAGATGATAAAGCACTTAGCACAGCAGTGGCCGTCCGAGGAACCGTCTGCTGATGCTGTTATTAATCAGAGCATCAGACCCCTGCGCTGCACGCTGGAGAAGGTAAGGTGGACAGGAACCCAACCCAAGTTCCTCCCCAGGCAGAGGAAGCAGGTTGTGTGAAGCTTCCAGATGGGAGAGTTTTTACATTTCCGCCTCAAGGGGGCCCATGAGCCTTGGAGTGAGGCTGCAACAAGCAGGGGGAAGGGGGGGGGTGGTGGAAGAGGGGAGCAGGCACGGTCCCCTCTGAGCGTCCTCTCTGAGGCCAGCGTTTCTCATCCTGGTCCCCAGGCCACTGCCTCAGAACCACCTGGGGTGGTCCAGTCGGTTTAGCGTCCAACTCTTGACTTCAGCTCAGGTCATGATCTCATGGTTCGTGGTTCACAAAGCCTGCTTGGGATTCTGTCTCCCTCTCTCTCTGCCCCTCCCTGCTTGCTCTCTATCTCTCTCTCAAAATAAATAAAAATAAACTTAAAAAAAAAAAAAGGACCACCTGGGGTGATGTGTATTGAACTGAAATCTGTAGGTAACTCAGCAACAATCTGAACGTGTATTTTAACCAGCTTCCAAGGTGATTGCTTCCCACTGCAAATTTGGGAACCTCTCTCCTCTCCTGGCTGTGGGTGTGCCCTGCGATGGCCCAAATCGTCCAGCCTAGTCCAGGTAGACCAAGGAAGCCAAGGACAATTTACAACCATAGGAAGTTAACCCCAAATCTCATCTGCCTGCCCACCGTACCTCTCTATCAATTAAACAAAATCAAACAAACCATGGTGCATATGCAGAGGTAAGGCATAATGACAGGCACAGTGCAGACACTGCCTGATCTTAGCAGATGTCCAATGGCTGAGAATAGATGCCCACCAATCAGTCAGAACACCCAGAGGAGCCAAATCGGGCCTAGCCTACACATGAGGCCCTGGAGAGAATTCACACTGGACAGGAGCCACTGTGGGGTCTGGGAATGCTCTGTGGGTAGGCTCTGGGCCCCGCCCCAGCCCTCATCTGTTTTATCTGCTGAGTTCCCACAAGCCACATCGTTTGAAAACAGAGTTGCCTTACTTTAAAAACACCAATGATGAAAAGCATTGATTTATGAGCACTTCTCCACAGGGTCTCTATCAGCCTTTGGGACAGGACAACTCTTGGTCATGAAGGGCTGGGCTGGACACTGCAGGAGTTAGGCATCCCTGGCCCCTGCCCATTTAAATGCCGGTATCAGCCCCGGGCTCCCTGATAACCAAACCCAGGCAGGGTGGGGCAGGTTCTCCATGCAGCTGCGTACTTTGAGCCTAATGCTCCCCAGCTTTATAGGTGAAACAATTGAGACCTGAGAAGTCAAGCAACCAGCCCAAGGCCACAGTGCAGCACGCAAGTGGAGAACAGGAGAGCCACAAAACCTGGGCTGAGCCTCAGACCAACCTAGTCAGGCCTCAGTATTCCAGAAGTGGGCAGGAGGGAAGCAGGAGCCCTTTATCAGAGAGCCTTGTACGAGCACCCGCACCCTGAACCACCAGCTGGAAGCACTAGGACCAGGTAGCCTGAAGCTAAGCATTGAGCACAGAGGAGCCATTCTGAATCCAGGCAAAGAGGCTGGGACCACCTCAGTGGCCCTCAGGGCAAGCACCCAGCAGTTCCCAGGCCCAGGCCCCAGCTCCCTCCTAACAGAGGACAATTGCTCCATTGGCCAGGGTAGGGGACTGGAGATTCTCTGGCCCTGCTGGGCTCCTCCCCACCAACACCCTCTCCTTAATGAGGCCATTGTTTGCCCAGCGTGCCCCAACAGCTGGCCCCCACCCCTACCACTCCTGCCCTGGGTTTCCCCTCTGCAGTCCTGCCCTCCAGCACCTCCTGGGGGCTTCCTGACTTCCTCTCCTACACCCTGAGCACAAAGGCCCCTGGGGCCTCTCTGACCTACAGTTCCCCTTGCTTGGCCACTCACTTCCCTCACCCAGTCTCTGTTTTTTAAATTAATCAAAGATGCATGGACTGCCAATCTACTCCTGTTCAGCGAGAGAAGGCCTTCCATCCTGAGAGCCTGTAATTCCAGCCCAAAGCAAAGCAATCCGTTGTTTTATTTACGGTTAAATGAGCCGTTCTGTGTTGATTTGGGGAAACATGGAGAACAGTTTATGAACCTTCAGTAGTGCCTTCACAGACCCTGATGGTCAGGAACCACAGGAATAGTGAATAGCTTTCAACTGAAACGTTTTCTAAACCTGGGGTCCTGAGGGCCCGTATAGCCACAGCTGGAGCCGAGAGAGCGGGGGGCCACGCGCAGTCTCCCTCCCGTGATTGCACAAACTCTGACCACTTGCACCCCGGCAGTTTTCAGCACCTTCAGGTACTTCTCATGTAATCTTACCACGCGTCTGCAGTAGAAAGTCCTTGTTTGCAGAGGGGGAAACTAAAGCACGGGTAGTCGTGTCTCACCCGAATCCCACAGTCCATAAATGGTAGAGGCAAAGCCTAATAATAGGTGCCTTTGACTCTGTGTCCAGTGCTCATTCTCCTTCCCACAAAGAGGAGGCTTTGGGGTACCTCTCTACATCCCAACCAAGAAGTCGCTGTAGTTGTGATTATAAACTATTCGTGAATTTTGTTCGTTGCCTGGCGGCCCCTCTAGATCTTGAGCTCCCCAAGGGCAGTGGCCTGGCCGAGCAGGGTCAAACCTAAGGCAGCCTCAGTTACCTGAGTCCCGTGGAAGTCTCACTCTGGCCCTAGCGCCCTCCTGCTCTGCAAGACAGTTGGGGTCAGTGCTCAACAAGATGTAACTCCCCCCAGCCACTTCTCACATGCAGCCACAAAGGGAAGTCCAGGCTTCAAGTTTTGACTTCTTGGCTGTGTGATTAGAAGCGAGTTACTGAACCTCTCTGGGTCTCAGTTTTCTCATATTAATTGGGGGTAATAATACCTACCTCGCAGTGCATAATTAAATGAGATAATGTATGGGAAAGCACAGAGCCTAATACCAGGCACCCAGGATGCCCTAAACAAGTGCTCAGGAGAGGACAGGGAAAGAGGGAGGGAGGGAAGTCAACATGAGCGTAAGTGCTCGTCCATCACCCCCAATCCCTCAGCAAGCATGAAATGCTTCTCAATTTACTCCACTCGTCCACAGTCACCCTATAGCCCTGCTGATCTTCCCTGAGCCCCCCAAGAATTCTAACAGAGACCAAAACAGCTTAAAGGAAGCTGGCTCCAGCCTGAGCCCGGCTGGCTCCGAAGACTCCCTTCTTCAGCCACGTCCTCCCACCAAGTATTCATCCACCCGTTCAGTCATTCATTCATGCAACATTTACTGAGCACCTACTACATGACTGGCGGTGTACGAGGAACTAGAGAAATGGAGACGAACAAGACAAGCTCTTGCCCTTTTGCAGCACTCTGTCTCTGGGGATGCCCGAAATTGAGAAAATAAACCCAGTACTATGATGACCAGTGTGAGGAGGCCGCCAGAGGAGGGAGGGTGGGGGGGTGGGGGGGGGCGCCGGGGTTCAGGTTCTATGTGCAAGCCCAAGGAGGAGGCCTGGCCCACTAAAGTCTTGGGAAGAAGTTTATGCTAAAGGCAACTGGAGCAACTAAGGGTCCTGAGCGTAAGGGAGAGGCCAGCAGGTTAGCAGTGTGAAATGGTCAGTTCTCTCCTGCAGCAAGGAAAACAACGGGACCAGAGGACAGCCCTCAGCAGTGAGGAAAGACAAGTCAGGAGGAGGGAGAGCACAGGCGGATTTAAGAGAAATTGAGGAGCGAGGAGCCACATAATTTGGTGACAGCCTCTGAAGACCATTGTCATGTCAATGTTCAATAGTATTCACTAGCAGCTATATAGACAGCTCTTCCGGTCTGCACTGCTGTGAGCAATTGTTAAATGAGTTCTAATCCTCTATGTACTCCAAAAAGGAATTCTTGTTATTATCCTTACTTTACAGATGAGAAAGCTGAAGCCCAGAGAGGTTAAATAACCTGCCCAAGGTCAGGCAGCATTACTGAAATCAGAATCCAGTCTCATTTCAGAGTTCACGGTCTTAACCGGAACATCTGGCTGCCTCTCTAGCCAGGGTTACCCACTAGCCAGACCCTGGGGGTCCCAGGTGTGCTGGGAACCCAGGGAGAAAAGAAGAGCCTTCTCTCTGTCCCCAGCCCTGTCCTGAGAATATTAGCAAAGCCCACCTGCATGCTTTCTTTTGCATTTCAGGCATTCTTAGAGCCAGACATGCCCCAGGTCCAAGACGTGCTTGGTCTCTGCTTTTGTTCCCCCGAGGTCCAGGACAACCAGTGTGCCTGCCGGTGTCCAGGGTCATAGAAGGAAGGACTGCGACTTGTCTCCCTGGCCACTTGATTCAATGACAGCGGGCCCAGATCCAGCCCCTCTGCAACCAGGCCCCCACTGCTAGAAGGCACCCAGAGATCCCAGATAGGCCCTTCTGAACTGCTTCCCAGAGCATAGGTTGTGCAGCAGGAAGACTCTGCAGAGCTGGGACTCTGCAACAGATGTTGACTTTGCAGTCAACAAAGCTAAATGATGGAAAGTAAAACAGTGTTATAGGTGTGGTAGGAAGAGCACTGGGCTGGGAGCCAGGAAGGCCAAGTTCTAGTTTCCTCTTCTAGGCAATGGGAGGGGAGGAGACGCTGGGGGACAACAACAATGGGTCCCTGCTAGCTCTGTCTCAACGCTTTGGGCATCCCAGCCCTCCCGGGAGGCAGGCAAGCCTGTGCCAGCAGGACCTCCTCACAGACCGGGACAGAAGAGGTCCTTGGCCTTGAGCCAAGGACAAAGCCAGCCTCACCTCCATCATCATCTCAACTCTCTTCCTCTTCGTTATCTCATTTGATCATCAAGATGGCCCCATGGAGAATGTAAAGCAGAGGTGATCCTCCCCATTTCCCAGATGAGGACACTGGGTGTCTCCCCAGATGAGACTCAGGGTGTGTGGGGGGAGGGGACTTCCTACTGAGTTGAAAACACACAACTGAATCTTCTGAATCCAAGCTTGGTGCACTCCCCACTGTCATGCACTGCCTCTCCCTGGGGGCCTTGTAAGAGACATGAGAGGGGCAGACCTCTCG
Organism: Panthera uncia; assembly: GCF_023721935.1. Classification (NCBI taxonomy): domain Eukaryota; kingdom Metazoa; phylum Chordata; class Mammalia; order Carnivora; family Felidae; genus Panthera; species Panthera uncia. The sequence continues at coordinate 54,865,580 of NC_064818.1, read as the reverse complement.
CTCATGGCTCCATTATAGTACTGATCACAGAGCTACCGGATGCCAGGCACTATGCTGGGTGCTCCTCTCCTCCCTTCCCTCAGTAGGTCTTCACTAACACCCAGGAAATAAGCGTTCTTCACCTCATTCTACACGTGAAGAAATTAAGGTTCAAAGCTCAAGAGACGTATGCCCAAGGACACACAGCTAGCAAGTGCTCAGAATTCACCACCAGTCAGTCTGACTCAAAGCCCAGATTCTTCCTGCCACACTACGTTGCCTTTGTGTGTCCACATTCTCCACATGGACAGGGACTGAGACTATTTCATGTATATGCCCAGCCCACAGCAGGCTCTAGTTAAATGTTGGTTCCTGGAATTATCATTCCCAAGACCAAAGCATTAAAAGGAATGAAGAAGGCTATCTCATACAGATGGAAATTATAATCCAACCAGAACATATAGTTGTCATGAAACTTTATGCTCCCAACATAGCTTCAAAGTATATAAAGCAAAATTGATTAAAAAAAAAAAAAAGGAAAACCCACAATCAAAGTAGATTTTATACACCTCTATCAGAAATGAATAGAATAGGGGTGCCTGGCTGGCTCAGTCAGTAGAGTATGCAACTCTTGAGCTCAGGGTTTTGGGTTCCAGTCCCACCCTGGGTGTAGGGATTATGAAAGAGAGAGAGGGAGGGAGGG
>NC_064818.1:54811845-54864798 GCF_023721935.1 Panthera uncia | reverse complement strand
GGGAGGGAGGGAGGGAGGGAGGAAGAACAGAAGGAAGGAAGGGAGGGGGAAAGGAAGGAAGGAAGGGAGGAAGGAAGGGAGGAAGGAAGGGAGGGAGAGAGGAAGGAAGGAAGGAAGGGAGGGAGGGAGGATGGAAGGAAGGAAGGGAGGGAGGAAGGAAAGAAGGGAGGAAGGAGGGAAGGAGGAAGGAAGGAAAGGAAGGAGGGAATAGAGGAAGGAAGGGAGGGAGGAAGGAGGGAAAGGAAAGTAGGAAGGGAGGGAGGGAGGGAGGAAGGAGGGAAGGAGGAAGGAGGGAAGGAGGAAGGAAGGAAGGAAATATGTAAATTGGCAGTTCTTAAACTTTTTGGTCTTAGGAACCCTTTATACTCTTAAAAGTGATTGAGGTTTTTAGATTAATTAAAGACCTTTTGTTTATATGCTTTTATACCTACCAATATTTACACGTTTAAAATTAAAACTGAGGGAAATTTTATTTATTAGCCCATTTAAAATAACAAAAATAAACCTCTTATATGTTAACATAAATAACAAATTCTGTGGAAAATAATTATATTTCACAAAACAAAAAAAAATAGTGAAAAGAGTGACATTGCCTTGATTTTTACAAATCTCTCTCATGTCTGATTTAATAGATTTAGATTCTCATACCTCTTCCTGCATTCAATCTGTTGTTACGTGTTGTTTTGCTTGAAGCATATGAAGAAAATTTGGCCTCACATAGAAATGTAGCTGCAAAATAGAATATTTCAACAGCCTTTTCAGATATTGTACATATTCTTCTTTGATACTACTAAAAACCTGCCATGTGACAGTTCCTTAAATGTTGGTTGTAATGTAGCATCCGAATCCATATCAATAAACTTTTCTTACCCTGTTACCTTAAGATCCATTAGTCTATCTTGTTTAGAGTGAATCTCTGAATTGCATACAATTCTGACAGTTGTAGATTCCCTTAAAGGGACTCGGGGCCCCTCAGGAGAACCCTGACCACACTTGGAGAATCACTGAAGTAGGCAATAAAAAAGTAGAAAAACATAGATTTGCTAACATAACTAACAAGTTTGATCTAACAGGCATCTATGTAGACCTTTGCTCACGACAAACCACAGATACGCTTTTTTTTTTGAACGAACGGTCCCTCAATCACCTCGGGGAAACGTGCACCTGGACAGACTGCAGAAGCTCCAAGATGGACAGATGCCCAGCACGCCAAGCGTTCCCCACAGCTGCCTAGGCCCTGGAACAGGCTCATCAGGAAAAGACATGACATCAGAGTGCAGCCTCCTCCCTGCCCGGGCCACAGAGCCAGGGTGACCCATTGACCTGGCTGGAGAGAGGGCTCTTCCTGACAGCCCCCACCTAGGTAGGCTTCATTCCTGCGAAGGCCTTCCCTCCTTAATCTCACATGTCAGGGAGTCTTGGGAGTCCCCAAGGCAGAGTTGTCGGGCAAAGACTGCCCATCTTCCCCTTCCAGGAGGCTCCCAGCTCGGCCCCTCTGCCCTTAGAAGCCCATGAGCTGCCGGGTACAGACTCACCTGGCTCTTAGGCCTTGCACAGTTCTTACATAACCAGCAACAGGAACAGGCCGGGCACTGGGACGCCAAGAACAGCACAGGCGACCAGCTGCCCAGGGAGCCTGCACCTTGCACGACCACTTGGGGGGCGCCAACACTCCCTGCCAGTGCCCAGGACCACACCTCCCTGACGTGCAGAAACCCTGCCAAGCCTGAATCAAGGATGAGAGCAAACTGGAGCACAGAGAACAGCATCGCTGCTCAGAGCCCCAGACCAGAGCCAAGGCCAAGGAAGCCTTCAGAACACACATCACATTCTTACCCTAAAGTCATACATTTCTTAGAGATCTAACATTCCTAGGTGCCTATTATACGCTGGCATTATGCAGGGGGCTTTCTTTCCATGCGTCATTTTCTTGGCCCCTCGCAATAACTACTGAGAATGTTCCATTTACAAACAAGAAAATGGATGGTCAGAATAGCTAAGTCGTTGCCCAAGGTCACTCAGCAAAAGTGCACTTGGACTTCAACCTGGCTCATTTTGTCTGCAAAGTCCTGGTTCTTGTACCATTACTACACTCCGCTGCCTGGGCCTGCAGGGAGAGGTCCTGTACCTTCTGGCTTTTCATCCACAGAACCTCTTCATGCTGGGGGTTGGGAGAGGAAGAAAGGAGGGCAAAGGTCCTCTGCCTGTTTCACCTGAACCCAACCAGGTCGTCCTGGACATCAAAAGCCATCATTTCCCACCCTGGGCTCCATCTGCTGAATTGCTTCTGTTTCTTCTGTCCTGCCTTTTGTCTTTTTTTCACAACTAGATCAGATAAAGCATCCCATCTGTGGTGTGTACACCACACCCCAAGCCTTGCACATAGTAGGGGCTTCATGTGTGTCTGCTGAACATTAGAAAGAGTGGCCCCTCACCCGTCTCCACTACCACAGGAAGGACAGATCCATGGGAAGACAGGAGCCTTGGAAACAGTCAGGAGGATGGGGGTAGGAGGTATAAGGGCAAGAGTGGAAGGGGCAAGCACAGACCCAAGCCCCAGACTTCCCCAAGCCTTCCTACGAGACACATTCCCAGGGGACCTCCCCACCAAAGACCGGGGAGGTCAGGTCTCAGGTCAGGCTCTCAAGAAGAAGCTTCCCCACCCCCAAGCCTCCCTCCAAAGGCTCCTCCCACACGAAAGCCAATGGAAGGCAGGGGGCAAACATGGGGTTCCTGAATGCCTCCTCTCTGATGCCTCCTTGGATATCCTCAATTCCTTCCTCCTCCCACAGCCATTCCTGTCCTGGGTTGGAAATTACCTTCGGGCAGAGTACTTAAGCCCCTGCCTCTTTGGAGCCCAAGCCTGGATTCAAATTCTGGCTCCTTCACCTATTAGCTATGTGACTGAGGGCCAGTTACTTCACCCTAAGCACCCCATAGCCAGTAGGCCTGCAGACTCCGAATCCAGACCTCCTGGTTGTGCCCTGGCTCTGACTCTGGAACCAGACCACCAGGGTTCAAGTCCTGGCCCCTATCCTTACTTAACTTCTCTTTGCCTGGATACTTTTATCTGTAAAGTGGGGATAATAACTACCCACTCGCCTTATTATAGCATTGCTCTGAGAATTAAACAGGGTAACCTATGCGATGTGCTTAGAACAGACACAGTAAGGATCCAATAAGCATTAACTAGCAATAGAAATAGTAGGTGATAAAGCCGTGAAGTACTGCGCCGTGTCTACGGCCCTGGGAGCTCCATGAATGGCAGTTATGATTACCTGCGCCCCCACTAGGCTACGATGTCCCTGGAGGTGGGAAGTCCTGGGTCAGATCCATCTCTGATTCCCCGGCAGCCAGCACAGTGCCGGGCACCAGGGGGAGTTCAGACAAATGCTCGAGATCGGACGGGTGAAGAACTGCCCTCCTGGAGCAGGAGGGTGTGGGCAGCCAGGAGCCTCCCGCCAGGAGAAAGGAGAACCGAGGTGTCAGGGAAGAGAAAACAGAGCGGAGGGGGAAAGGCCGAGACGGACAGATAAGCAAGTGAAGTGAGTGAGAAAAGGAACAGGAGAGGCTGTGGCGGAGGGAGATAAGGAGGAAGGATGGAGAACTCGACCTGCGACGTAATGCCCAGGGAGGCGAGGGACGTGAGGACGCCCCGGGAGCGGCGCGAGGCCGGCCCCGCGCTGAGGCCGGGGAGCCGGTGCGCGAGAGAGGGGCGCGCGAGCCGGCGCGGGGCGGGACGCGCGGGAGCCGGCGGGAGGGGCCGAGGGGGCTCCACCTCGACTCCCCGCCGGGGCCGGGGGGCCGGGCGGCCGGAGATTGGCTGGGGCGCGCGGCGAGGCCGGGCCCGGAGCCCCGAGGTGGGAGGCGCCAGGGTCACTCTGTGCGCCCGGGAGCCGAGCACTCGGGCCACCTCGGCGGCGGCTGCAGGGGAGCGGCGGGGCGGCGGGCGCGCGCCGGGGCAGCTGGGGGCGCCGCGCACCGAGAGGCCGGGGTGTGCGCAGCCATGCGGGCGGCGGCGGGGGGCGCGCGGGCGGCCGCGCTGGCGCTGCTGCTGGGGGCGCTTCACGGGGCGCCGGCGCGCGGCGAGGAGTACTACTACGGCTGGCAGGCCGAGCCGCTGCACGGGCGCTCGTACTCCAAGCCGCCGCAGTGCCTCGACATCCCCGCCGACCTGCCGCTCTGCCACACCGTGGGCTACAAGCGCATGCGGCTGCCCAACCTGCTGGAGCACGAGAGCCTGGCCGAGGTGAAGCAGCAGGCGAGCAGCTGGCTGCCGCTGCTGGCCAAGCGCTGCCACTCGGACACGCAGGTCTTCCTCTGCTCGCTCTTCGCGCCCGTCTGCCTCGACCGGCCCATCTACCCGTGCCGCTCGCTGTGCGAGGCCGTGCGCGCCGGCTGCGCGCCGCTCATGGAGGCCTACGGCTTCCCCTGGCCCGAGATGCTGCACTGCCACAAGTTCCCCCTGGACAACGACCTCTGCATCGCTGTGCAGTTCGGACACCTGCCTGCCACCGCGCCTCCAGGTAGCGCCGCCGCCGCCCTCGCCCCCGCGCGCTCCGACAGCCCCGGGCGCCCGCGAGCCCGCGAGCTGGGCCCTTAGCCTCCCGGAGATGGCACCCCACCACACACACACACACACACACACACACACACACACACACACACCGCCTTCGCTCAGCCCTGCGTACCCCGGGAACTGTCCCCCACAGCCTTCCAGCCTTCCCACCTCCCACACACTGCCAGACTAGTGCCTTCCCAGGCTCTGGACAAATCTCGCGGGTTCTCCCCATTCCAACTCCGTTCCTGAAGACGCCCCTGGGGTCCCTGGCAGCGCGCACCTTCCTAAACCTCTGGAATCCCTGGGTAGCCCCAATGCTGTCCCCCCATCCTGGGGCATCCCCATAAATGCCTTGTGGCCTAAGCCCAAGAATGCCCAGGGTCGCTAAACAATGCCCAAGCCGGTTCACCTCCTCCACAGCTCTGGACCCCAGGGCACCAAAACAAGCATCACTCCCATCCCGTGTTGGGACCTCGGGAAGGGAGAAGGGCGGAGGGAAGGGGTTTAGTGAAGACTGGGGTAAGCACGCTCCTGGGCTATGGTTTCCACCCCCCAACACTCACACCCCCCATTTTCTGCACCTGGGAACCCCAAATTCTCCCACTCTCTTCCCCAATCCCCCAGGTTGGGAGGCCTTGGGGTAAAAGCTCAATGCAGGAAGAAAGAGCAGATTGCCAGCATCTGCCACTAACAAGGAGCCCTTGGGAGAGCTGCTGAGCTTGGAGCTTCGGTTTTCCCATAAGTAATATAGGAAGCCAGCTCAGGTTCCAGAAACCCGTGAGATCCTACGTGCCACCTCCCAACCGCCCCCAGTCCCATTACCCCTAATCTCTCCCTGGCCTCAGCCTCCCTTCCCTGTGTGCCCCATGGCCCGCCCCAAACGCCAAACTCCTTCCAAGCAGAGTGAGCCTGGGCTGGGCACCAGACCGGGGAATAAACAGCTGCATGAGCAGGAGAGCTGTGTCTGGGCAGTTTGTCAGGAGTCTAAGGAGCCCCTGATGCTGCAACTTCCCCAGGAGGCAGCACTGTTTTCCCCTTTTCTTGTCTGACCACCCTACCCACCCCCTCAGGGCTCGCCTCACCCACACAGCCCTTGGTCCTGCACCCCCACGTCCCCTCCTGAGAGTCAGGTAGGGGTCCTGAGACTGGGTGTGGAGAGTGTGGAGAGAAGGGAAATACCCTGTGCTGGGGTCAGGAAGCAGGGGAGAGACAGCCAGCTCAAGCAGAGACAGTGCAGTCCCTAACAGGGATCCTGGCATGATTCCTTTTTCTGGTTTCCTTGGAACCCCAATATTAACAGCCTGTAAGGCAGGGAAATCCCAGGCTCGGAACCCCACCTGGCCCCGCCCGCACAGTCCTGCCCTCTTTGAAGCCCACCTTCCCCTGTGATGGGGCACCTACCTGGAGGCAGAGACATGGGACAGAGGTCAGGTGCTGTGTGGTGGCCTGAGAACCAGAGGCAGCCCAAAGCGTGTGTGTGGCCAATAAAACAAAATATTTCATATAAAAATGAAGAGTTGTGGCTTCCCTGGAAAAATCAGAAGTTCTGGCCACGCTAAACCACCCACCTTAGAGGGTGGTCCCCTCAGTTTACCACAGTCCCTGTCCTGGCAGTGTCACTGTCCCCCACCTTCCTGGACCTGTGTTCCTAGAAAGCCCCTGCAGATTACCCCTACTGCAGCACTAGCCTGGGAGCCTCAAATCCTGAGTCCTACACTACTTCTCAATAGTTTTGCAGAGTGGGTAGCCACGCTGGACCTCAGTTTTCTTTTCTTGAATAGTAATACTTCATAGTCTGAGGATTAAATGAAACAAAGTTTAGAAGACAGCCCACGTCATGGTTGCAGTTGCCAGGGCCATGGAGCAGTGGTGCCCACTGGGACAGTTTTGTCCCCATGCAACCTTATCTCTTTTGAACCTCACAACCCCTCAGTGACCATCGGTACCGTCATCCCAGTTCCTGATGACAGAGTGGAGGCTTGGCAGGGGGAGGTGGCTCTTCAGTCATTAGCCTGGGCTCTAAGTGGTTTATTGAACTCTGATCCCCTCATGAGCCTCCCTCGTCTCCACCCCTGCTTCTCTCTTCACAGTGACCAAGATCTGTGCCCAGTGTGAAATGGAGCACAGTGCCGATGGCCTCATGGAACAGATGTGTTCCAGCGACTTCGGTGAGTGTGGAGCCCACATGGCCACTGCCCCAGTGCCTCTCCTTGACACACACACACACACACACACACACACACACACACACACACACACGTCCACAACCATCACAGTGAATACTAACAGTTTCTGCATCATGGATTCCTCTTAGAATCTGATCAGGGCCATGAACCCTCTCCCCAGAGAAATGCAGCTCTTTTTGCAGGTTATCTCAGGGGCTTCAGAAGCCCCTCAAGGCCATGGTCCATGGGCCCAGAAACCATCCCTGGCCAGGGCTCCTCCAGTCCTCCCTTGGCACTGGCCCACAGAGGGGCCTCCAGGGCTAGATTCCCTTTAGGAGAAGCAGGCTAAGCCCAGAGATGGATGGGGGCCCCCCGGGGGAGAGATGGGCCCCAGGGTGGAAGTACAGCACCCTCGTCCCTGGGGCACCTCGGCCTGGTACCCGATGCACCGCTGGCCAGGCGAGCTGCAGTCACTTGTCCCACGGCTTCGTCCTGGGGCCTCTCCACTCCTGGGACAGTGAGCCAAGTCTAGTCAGGCCCACACGACCCAGCATGTGGCCTTTGCCAAGTTGACTCCTGTTTTGTGTCTTAGCCTCCCTGTCTGTAAAAAAGAGATAGCAATGAAATCCTTAGTTCAGCAAGTCTTTTATGTTGTTAGTCTGTTTGTAAAGAGATTACTACTATTGCAAGGTATGTGTGTATCCGAGAGAGGGAAAGAGAGGGGGTAAGGGGAGAAAGAGAGAGATAGAAAGATTTTATAAGTTTCCTTCCCTGGGTGGACAGAATCATTCTCTGGCATCTCCCTGGCTCCTCACAGAGATGGGGGATCCAGATGCCTGTAGAAGGGGGAGACTAGCCCAAGTGACCCCCATGTTCCAGATTCCCAGCCCCCAACTGTATGAAGCTCTCTGTAGCCACCCTGAATGTCCTGATCACCCCGACCACTCAGGCCTTCAACCACCTCCCCCACGCTCACCCCTACATTCACACTCCAGACACACCACAGAAATACTCTCATACATAAAATACACAGCACCACACATCACACTCCGAACCCATTCTACAGTCACACAGATTACAGTGGTGTGTTTGCACCAGCAAGAGCTGGTTGTGCACGCTTCCCGACCTAGTGCTCTGTGATGCGGTGGGCCATGGTGGGGGGATTTACCCCATGGGAACCAGCACATGCTACAGAGCGGGCCCCCTCCCTAGGGCCAGCTGTCAAACATTTATCAGCCCATCATTGCTCCAAACACACACACACACACACACACACATACACACACACACACAGAGCCAGAAATCACATTTCAAAGCACCCCCAGAGATCATGAAGTCCAGCCTCCCTCTGTCACAAGGACCCCGCCCCCCACCAAACCTCCCCTTCCAGTTGGGCAGCTCCACCTGCGGTATTTCCTGGGGACCCCAACACCCTACTCCACTCCCCACCAGGAGCTGTCCACCCTGCACTTGGTTCATGGAAAGGCAGGGGCTCTGGGGTTAACCTCATTCCCCCCCACCATAGCTCAAGGCTGAAACATGATAGTGCCGGTGAAAGTCTAGCACATGATAGGAGCTTCAAAAATGTACCCATATAAGCCCACCTTCCCAAGACCCAGGCTTGGAACTTCAGGCTTGAGCACCAACTGTGGGGCCACCAGCAGCCGGAGCAAACCTGCCCATTCTCACACGGTCCCTCTGTCTACCCACCCCACACACAGTGGTTAAGATGCGCATCAAGGAGATCAAGATAGAGAATGGGGACCGGAAGCTGATTGGAGCCCAGAAAAAAAAGAAGCTGCTCAAGCCAGGCCCACTGAAGCGCAAGGACACCAAGAGGCTGGTGCTGCACATGAAGAATGGTGCCAGCTGCCCCTGTCCACAGCTGGACAGCCTGGCCGGCAGCTTCCTGGTCATGGGCCGTAAGGTGGACGGACAGCTGCTGCTGATGGCCGTCTACCGCTGGGACAAGAAGAATAAGGAGATGAAATTCGCAGTCAAGTTCATGTTCTCCTACCCCTGCTCCCTCTACTACCCCTTCTTCTATGGGGCTGCTGAACCCCACTGAAGGACGCTCCTCCCTGCCCCATCCAGCCAGCTGTGCCTTGCTCTCTGTCCCCACCCCTGGGGCATTCTCTCTCTTCCTGCCCATCTGGCCTCACCTCTATTCCCAGGCTGACCCAGCCCTGACAGAGAGCGGTTCCATGCAGAGCAGAGCTCTTACCAGCACAGGCCCTAAGGAATGGGCATGGAACCCGAGCTGTCCTTGACTGAGGGGTTCTGGAGTCCCTGGGGACTTCTCTTAGGAGCAGAGCTTTCTCATTTGAAAGCTCAGGGTTTCAGAAAGTAGGTGGTGGGAGGAGAGAGCAAGGGAAGCATGGAGGGGCTCTGAGCAGCCTCACGAGGTGGCTTCCAGAACAGACCATGCTGTCAGTTCCACTCTGTTGGTGGGGAGGCCTCGCCTCAGAAAGTCTATTAGGCTGAGCTACTTGGGGGCCAGTCCCCCACCCCCACTGCTCCCTCGTGTCATCATAGCCCCCCCAAAGGAGGGGCATTAGGGTCGTAGCACCTTCCAGCTACAGTTCCCCCACCTTCCCCATCTCTTCCCCTCTCCCTTCCAGCTAGACTGGAGAAGCCCAGCCCAGACCCCCTCCCACAGGCTGCTTTTTGGGATTCATCCCTCAGCCTCCGCATGTCCCTTTTACCCTGATGATGAGTAAATTATTGCTACGCAGCAAGGCCATAGGTACTAGATTAGTTGCAGGCAAGGTTTGGTTTTTAATTTTTTTTTAAGTTTTTAATTAAATCAAAGAAAAATAAATTGGTTTTGACTAGGTTATTTCTTTGTCAGCTGGTCCCCAGAGGTGGAGAGAGGGAGGGTCAGAAGGGACTTTTAGGAAGAGGCCCTTGTCATAACCCATGGCCTGTCCACACAGGCATACTTGGAACGCCTAAGAGCAATGCCCATGTTCTTGTAAGATCCCTTGAGAGCACCCTTCTCATCCGCATCACTAAGTGAGGGATGGAGATGGCCCTCCTTTTGTTCCTGAAGAGGGAGATGCCAAGATCCCCAGCCTTCTCCCATGGTCAAAAGGCTCTCACAATCCTGCCACATCTCCCTGACAATGTCTGCCCTCAGATCCCAAGAAGGTTGGAGCACAGGAAACTACTCTGAAGAGCCAGGGGTCTAAACATGTCTCTCCTACCCCTTCAGCACTCAGACCCCCTGCTCCCCGCCACCCCCCCCCACCCCACCCCCCCACACACACACACTGGGCACTGATCCTGAACTGTAGGGATAATCGTATAGACTTGTGCTACAGGGACCAGAGAATCTGTATCCCCTGGGAGCTGGTTAGAAATACAAGCTGGGGGGGAGGGGGGGACACCCCAGGCCTGCTGTATCAGAATCTGCATTTTGACACATAAACCTTCAAATCTAGAGAGCTTTTGCAAAACACTGGGCCCCACTCTATGCAATTAAATCTGGATCTCTGGAGGGTGCTCGGAAATCTGAATCTCTAGATGCTCTCCGGGGTGGGATGCCGCCTGTGTTGAAAACCTTGATCTAGATAAGCCAGCCGCTGAGGCAGGAGGGTGAGGGGCTGAGGTTACCTCAGGCTTGGAGCTTCTTGGTTCTGCGTGCGGGAAGGAAGTGGCTATAACAACCGAGGGGCTTCTTCAGTGACTTCAGAGCACACGCGGGCCGCTACCGTGAACTGAATGGGGCAGGGAGGGGAGAAGGCTTAAAATGGAGGCAACGGGCTCCTGCTACTCAGGGAAGGGGTGTGTGAGGAAATCCCGGGGGTTTGTCAGAAAAGCCGAGCGACGAGGCAGAGGTACCCAGGGCAGGGGGCTGGGGACACCCCAGAGCAGCTTTCCTCACCAGCGACAGTGCGTACAGCTGCCAAGTCCAGTCCAGGCTCCCCGCTCCTCCAAGACAATGGGGCGCGTCCTGTGAGGAGAACCTTGGCTTCCAGGGCTCTCAGAGAAGCAGGCTGCCACAGAGAAGTGAGGCAGGCCAAAGGGCCCACATTCTGCTGTGGGGCCAGGGGAAGCTAACAGGTGGTCTGACAGCCTGCCCATAAATCACCTCCCCGGGCAGTCAGGTGGCCTCACCACAGGTCAGGAGCAGCAGAGGCCTGCTTGTTTGTCCTCAGCTCTGAGGAAGCCGCTGCCGCCCACCCTCACCCAGAGCCCTCCAGCTCCCTGAATCTGCCCCTTGTCTCCCAAACTCCTACCCCGACCAAATATTTACGGACACTTCTATGGTCAACCAGGACCAGGGATTATTTTTCCACTGAACACACAGGACTCAAAGCAACTTCTGGCTAGAGCACAATAGCGACCTCTGTCAGGTGCTGGCAGCCAGTGAGAGGCGGCGGGCGGGAGAGGCTCCCTTAGCCCATCCTGGGAAGCCCCAGTAAAGCACTCCTCCCCCGCCCCCCACACAGGGGTCAAGCCCTGCTCTCTGCTCTGCTCCCGACATCTGCTGTGGGACCCTCCCGGCAGTCTCTCCCCTGGGACCAAGAAGAATCCTTCCAAAGACCGGGCAAAGCCCCACGCGGCCTGAGCCCACCCTTCATTTCCTTCAGTCACAACATGCTCCCTCCTGGCCGGCCTGGAGACAGACAGCTGGTGCTGCCCGGCGAGCATCTGGGCTGTGTGTCGGTGAACGGCTGCCTCTGACAGAAACCCCAAGAAACAGTGGGGCTGCTCCACACGAGAGGTCTGGAGATGGGCTGGTGGGAGGTCCATGTCCCTGGCTCATTCTGTCTTCCTGCCCTGCCAGGGGTGGCTTCTGTTCTCGTGGTTGCCTCCTCCTCCCCACTTCTCGACCACATTCCAGGCAGCAGGGCAGGGAAGGGCTTCAAGCAAAAGCAGCCCGTCAGCTGCCCCTGGCCCTTTTGATCAGGAAAACAGTAATTTCCCAAGTCCCACCTGGTAGATTTCCACTACGTAGCTCCTCGGCCAGAACGGAGTCACGTGGCCATCCCTAGTTGCAAGGGAGCAGAGGAAGTCAAGTGTTTCAGCCGGGTGCAAACTCAGAGTTCCGATAATGAACAGGAAGGATTTGGGGCAGGCTGCTAAATGCTCAGGATCAGGTGAAAAGAGGTAGGAGAGCCCAGTTCTGGGTTCCAATCCTGTGACTTAGATACCATGTGACATTGGGAACACCGTAAAATGGAGCAATAATGTCTACTTCACAGGGTGGCTGAAAAAATAGGGAAATATATGAAAAGCTCCTGGAGCCAGTGCCCAGCATTTGGAAAATGTTCATTAAATGATAATTAATATTTGTTATAATCGCTTCTCGGCCTTTTGGCTAAGATCAAGTGTAGTATCTGTTCTTATCAGTTTAATATTTGTTATTAACCAAAGGCCTTGACCTAGCTAGCACAGTGCCTACACATCATAGGTGCTCAGTACATTCCTGATTGGTTAACTAAGAAACGCTACTGGCAGAAAGGCAGGGAAAAGACAGGAACATCTTACCTACCTGGAGTTGTTACTTTCAGGAGGACAGAACCTACACTTGGGAGTTTGCTTCAGAAAATACACACCCAGGTGCGATGTAAGCCAATGGAGGGGAGAAGACATAATACTAGCAATCAAAAAATGTCAAGTCCATGCTGGGTGGCAGGCACTACCCCAGGCACTTTGGTATTATAATTTAATCCTGCCAACACCCTTTGGAAGTAGGTACTATTATTATCCCCATTTTAATGATGAGGTTCAAAGGCTGAGGTTCAAAGAAGTTAATTAACTTACTGAAGGACACACAGCTGGTACATAGTGGTGGCACTAGGATTTGACTCCCTGCTCTTAACCACTATACTACTGGGGGCGAAGCCCAGCGGGGGTGGGGTACAATGCCTCTGCTGCCCTGCCTTACAGGAAGATTTCTGGGAGCTCTGCTCAGATCCCCCTCCAGGGGCCATGACAGCGGCAGAGAAGCCTGCCTCAGGCTTTTCTCCTGACTCCTAAAGCAGCCCACCCCCAACCCCTCCTCCCCTCTCAGCCCCATCAGCATCCAGCCTCTTGAGCCCCACAAAGGAAGCTCACATCCCACAACTGTTTAGTCGGCTGTAATCCTGGCTAAAGTTCACTCCTTGGCAAATCCAACGTGGGGGGTGGTTGCTGCTGGAATGTGTGTGGCTGGGACCCAGTGTCCCAGCCCAGACAGCAGGCTCTGCTGGGGCCCTGAAGAAAGCAGGCGGCCAGGGGAATCCGGAATCCCCAGCCCCCAGCTGTGCTACAGAATGGAATGTGCTGCTCTGGGGTGTTGAAACAGACCCAACCAAGGGGGAGTGGTGCTGGCAGTTGCGGGGAGCTCCCACCACAAGGCTGCCTCTGTTCCCCTGGAGGCTGAGCCCCCTTTGCTAGGGCTAGGGATGGGCAGGCCCCTCCAGTTAGCTCAGGGGTGGCTCAGAAGATCCTGGAGCTGGTGGGGGCAAGGCAGAACAGAGGGGAGGGTGACAGCCAGGACTGTTACGTTCACCCAAAGTTTCTCTGATGAGGCATCTGCAAGCACCTGTGGCACGATCCACACCCTGGCTCCATGGCTTACTAGCTATGTGACCTTGGGCAGGTTACTTGACCTCTCCAGGCCTCCGTTTTACTCATCAGTTAAATGGAGTTCATAATCGAGCCTAGCTTCTAGGGTTGTCATGAGGTTTAAGTAACAGTCGTGTTCAGCACATTGCCTGGTACGGTGCTCTACAAACGTAGGTGTTCTCATGATCTCAGAGCCAGCTGTAGGGGAGATGCTAGAACCACGGCCTCTCAAAAGGGGTGCCTTGAAGGTTCCATGGAGATAAGGGCATGAAAATGGAACTTCGTTTGGCTTCAGCTCTGAGGGCCAGGTGATAAATGACTACAAATTCTGAAGACCCCAGAAACCAGGGCCAGTTCAAAGTCTGCCAGGGCTCACGGGAGACTGCTCCCCACCCCCACCAAACCACAAAAAGATGACAGAACCCTCAACTCAAGCCAGGCTGTGGGAGGTATCTGTCTGTCCCAGGTCTGTCCCAACGGGCACCAGAGCCAGAGTAGAACCTGGCTGCTGTCCCTCCCGATGGGTGCCTGAGAACAAATTGGGGACATCTTTTAAACCAGGCATCCAGGAGCACCTGGGTGGCTCAGTCAGTTGCGCATCCGACTTTGGCTCAGGTCACAATCTTGTGGTTCATGAGTCTGAGTCCCACATCGGGCTGTCAGCGTGGAGCCCACTATGGATCCTCTGTCCCCCCCTCTCTCTCTCTGTTCCTCCCCTGCTCACACTCTCTCAAAAATAAATAAACATTAAAAATAAATAAATAAAAATAATAATAAACCAGGCATCCAATTCTCTGATGGCCAGTCCGTCCTCCAAGCCACCTCACATTCGGTCCTCTCCATGCTGTGGACCCCCGCCAGCTGGAAGACACAGTCCAATCCTGGCAAATCCCTCCATGGCTCCATCTTCCCAGCGGTACCTGCACTTGAAAGTTGTCTATCCCTGGCTTCCCTTCTGTGAAGATCCAGACCCCGGATGGTGAAACCCACGTTTCCCAAGCCCCAGTATCCCATGTCCCAGACGCTACTCATGCTAGAGACTATTTCATCAACATTAGGCATTGTTTTCCTTTTCCCAAAATATTGACTCTGCTTTTTCAAACTACACGCTGGCCCGATTCTTTCCTGAATAATAATCTAAGATTATTCTCTGATTAAAAAAATAAAATAAAATAAAATAAAATAAAATAAAACACCACCGTTCTAAGCCACCCAGCCCATCTAGAACAGAGTTATCTTCACTGTAAGATTGCCAGGACGGTAGTAACAGACTGGTGTTTATGGAGCATTCAGCCTGCGCCAGGCACCGTGCTCCATGCCTTGCTCCACGCTCACTGACTCTTCACAGCTGCCCTAAAAGGTAGAGGTCACTATCATGACCATTTTACAAAGGAAAGCAGCACAGAAAGAAAGGCCTAGAGGCAATGCCCCTGTGGCAACTCACTCCAGCATGGCCGCCGGCGATGGGAGAGCAGGGCCACGTGTGGGGCCGGCCATAGCAGCGCCTGCTCCTTACTGCCACCAGACTGTCCCTGGGTAACACAGGCTGCTCTTGCTCTGAGAAAGGCCCTTCTGGTTCCATCCTCTAATGCTGTGGGGAACACGTATCTTCAAATGGATGTGGTGTCGCTCCCAGACGGGCTGGTCTGGATGATCTCTGAACAGGCTGCCAACTGAGCTACTACCCGCGACACACGCCATCCACGAGAGCATAGGCACAGCACCAGCAGTCTCTCCCCTGGGCCTGCACGATCACTGCTGTGCCCTTTGGTTCCAAGGCCCTATTTTCCGCTCCTCCAACATCTTTACTGTTCCTATGGACCACCAGGCTGCTGAGGCCACTCTGATGCTTTTTAAAGTGAACACGGTCTTCTGTAAAAACTGCCAGGAAGGGGTCCTGGCTGCTTCCCTGCCTCTCAAGGCCCCTCAGAGCTGCCAGGGCTCTCCCATGCGGAAGTTCCTGAGTTAGGAAGAATCGCCACAGACCAAGGCCTCTGTGAGCTGCATATGCAGGGGGCCGTGACAATGTGGCTGCAACCTAACCTCAACTCTGAGGCAGGGTCTCTCCTCCCCTGTTCTCTGCCCCAGGCCTCCGTCTGGAAGACCCAGCTCAAAATCAGCTCTGGTCTGCAAAGTGCCAGGTGAAACCTTTCACTACCACTACCTAACTTCCCTGGGCCTCAATGTCCTTACCTATAAAATGGGGAGAACAGTGCCTACCTCACAGGGCCATCCTAAGGATAAAGAGAATAATGTGTGTAAAGCACTTACCACTGAGACTGGCACCCAGTAAACACCCCACAAACCCTGCTTTCAGAGAACTGCTAATCCGTCCCATCTCACAGCCAATCCTCTTTCGGCCGCCCCCAGCCTGAGGGCCAATCCTTTTCTGCTTTCTAAGAGGGATTAGCTGAAATCTTTCCATTCTAAAGCCTGCATTGCTTAGTGCTGGCCAAGCCCTGGTCCTAACCCCAACCCCTCACAATTTGGTCACAAGACGGAGCCTCAAGTCAATCCGACACACATGTGCTGAGCCCCACCTGCACAAGGCACGGCTTTCCTCCCCCGCCCCGGCAAACACCCAGACTTCAGCGTCCACACCCCCTCCAGCCCTGTCCTGCAGGCACAGCTCAAGCCTGCAGACTCCACCACTGCAGGGGGAGTCTGGCTCTCCAGCCTCAGGAGGAGGGTTAGTGCAAGGACCAGGACAAAAACATAAGAAGCTTGAGGCCTTTTTATTGACAATTCTCCATACACACAGAGATCCTTTCCGTTCCTCTCCAGTGTAAATGAAGCACAGGGTACTTCACTCTCATCTGTTAACAAAGGAGCCCGAGGAAGGGGGTATACCAAGGCCTGCCCACTTCCCCAGGGACTTGCACCTCCCTGGCCTGGAGCA
Source organism: Panthera uncia (assembly GCF_023721935.1). Lineage (NCBI taxonomy): Eukaryota > Metazoa > Chordata > Mammalia > Carnivora > Felidae > Panthera > Panthera uncia. Next base: position 54,848,615 of record NC_064818.1, on the reverse strand, counting down.
GGCCCGACTGCCGGCCCTAGTTACACTGGTTGGCCTGGCGAGAAAGCTGGCCTCAGATGGCCTCTGTCTCCCCAGCCCGTCTCCTTGGATCCCTGCTCAGCCTCCCATGGGTCCTGGGTCCCCGGCAGCCCGTGGCTCCGGGGAAGCATCCTAGAACAGAAGCACCCCACTCTTCTTCATTCCATTCCTTGTGCCACCTGCTCCCAGGAACCATGCAATAAATAAATAAATACTTCAAAAATGCAGGGCAGCTCCAAGGGAGGGAAATGGTGCCTGAGCCCGCTCAAGGCTTAGGGAGAGACACTGACGGCCTAAAAGTCCAGAGTGAACATAAAACTGTTGGAGAGGATGGGGACCTCAAGTGGCCTTAACCCGTAAGTGAGACTGTCCTGCTGGGGAACAGTGCCAGAGTCTAGGACCCAGCCCAGAGAGATCCTACACTTCCCAGGCCCCCAAGGGTCAAGGGCTTCAGGACCTCTGCTCTGCTTGCCTATCTCACACTCCATGGGACAAGGGGCCAGGGAGAGAAATGCAGCTCTGTGCCAGAGGAGGGATGCCCAAGGCTCCGAGCAAAAGAAACAAGAGTGATCTGAATGCCTGGCATCTACCCAATGGAGCTGTCACCAGGGTAATATGTGGCCTGAGATTCTGCTAGTGAAGGTTTCTGCAAGGTAAGGCTGAGGCCCTTTGAGCTGCCGGGGATCCCTATGTTTTTTCCCACTTAATACTAAAGAACTCTGACAGGCCCTCCTAGACACATCCTCCTCTGGGAGAACATGGAAATTTCAACCCTGTTTCTAGAAGGACTTTCGGTCTGGTTAGCCCTGGCCATACCCTCTGGTGGAGAAACAAGGAGATGCTGATGCCTGAAGGAACGTTCGCATAGCAGAGTGGGGTCACGGCACGTCCAGGCCCTTCTGCAGGCTCTCAGAGGCCAAGGGCTTGGACCAGCAACCAGCAGAGGAAGAATCTCTTTTCCCAGTCTCTGATCTCTGGTCTCCTAGAACTGTCAGGTGTGGAGAGATGCCCTGATGCTCAGAGACCCTACAGAGACCAGGCCTAGCTCACTCCTGCCCTCTAGTTTATATTCCCTGCCCAGCTCTGAGTCCACTGATCAGTCCAGGGCGGAGGAGGGCACACATGCCAGGCCCTCCAGGGGCTCCTCTTCCCTCTGGGTTTCAAGAACCGCCGCTTACTAGCCCTCCGCAGGAGTGGGGAACAGCTCCAGAATCCAGCTGGAGACAGCGAGGACAGGAAGGGGACGCCTACCTAGCGTTCAGGCCACATTTGCCCAGCACACACCACATGCGGCTAGGGAGGGTGAGGCCTGCTGCTGGCCCCAGGGACCGACGCCCACTTTGGACCCCAGCCCCTCTTCTCACTTGCTCAAGGTCTGGTTACACGAGGCACACACAAACACAGTCTCTCTCTGGGCTTCGGGGGCTGAAAAGGAGGAAGAACTTGGTGAGACACTTCCTCATGCCCCTTGGTTACGGCCCCAATACTACAACCACCTCCCCAACCCCCAAAGTCCCACAAGAGCTGCCCACCAGCCAGCCCACATCTTCACTAACCCAGCTCACTAGCCTGCCCTCAGACTTCTCTTTCCATGGGGACAGGGGACTGTAGGAGTGACCATACCAACAGCAGGCCTCTCCCAGGTGCTCTACATTAGAAATTATTTTGGCACCAACAAAACCCCATTGAAAATATTTTTTAAATACAATACCAGAAGTTCATTTTCCAAAATGTTTTAACAGTGGTTATCTCTAGGTAATAAAATTACAGGATTATTTTTTTCTTCCTTCTTCTTCTGTATTGTAATCTCCAAATCTTCTAGAATAACCATATGTTACTTGCATGACCGGAAAGAAAACCAAAAAACCTCGATTTGTGATTATAACATATTTCAGGCAGTATGAAAAATATGCTCCCAATTTTTTTAGAAGATGCATATGCATTTATCCTACATGCACACTGGTGCTCTCCCTTTATCTGTATCTTTTGTTTACAATGAGTATGTACAGCTTCTATAGAAGGAAAAGAAATTATTTTTGTTGTTGTTGTTAAGTATTACCAAGGTAATGAGAACAAGAATAAAAATTAGGACGGTGGCTTCCTCTGGGGAAGGCAGGGTGGTACCAGGGAGGCTCGGCAGTGTTGCTAATGCTCTCTTTTTTTAACTTCAGTGAAGCAGCCACAGGTATTTAGATTACACCTTATAATTCAGATATGTTAAATAGGTTCCTTTGCACGCATCAAATACTTCAGTGTTTTGTGTGTTAAAGAATGGAAAATGTTTCTACGGGCCAGACAGGATCCCGAGTTCCCCTGCCTTCTCACTGAGCCCCTACTCCCTTCCCACACTGCAGCACCCCTTGGAGGAAGCGGGAACCCGCCAAGCCCTACCAACAGCCTGACCCCCGGCCACTTGCATCACTCACCTGTGGCCCCCATGGAGGACTTAGGCACCTTGAAGGAGCAGCACCGGGAGCAGAAGCTGTTTCCACAGTTACTGCAGCTTCGCTGCAGAGAAGAGCCAAGGTCAGTATCAGATGCGTCCCCCACGCCCAGAGCCCACCTCCTTTCCACCAGGTGATCCCACCCAAGGAACCAGAGACTACCGTGGGACTAGGGAGGTGCCCAAGTGGGGCAGGACAAAGCAAACACAACATCCAACGGGAGGGCTGGTGAAGGCGTGGGCATGGGGGCAGGGAAGCCCTGCTCATTTGAGCAAACCTCGGACCCCAGGACCAATGTGGCCCAGTGACTCCCCACTACTCCCCTGCATCTCATCCCAAGCCCCTGAAAACACACCGTCAACGAGACTTACCCTCTTCTTCAGCACTGAGAAGGTGGCCGAGCAGCCCGTACAGTTCCCTGACAAACAGAGGTAGCAGCTCAGCCCTGACCCAACCCAGGCCTCAACGCTCACCTGCCCCTGGCTCTTCTAAACAGGCCCACTCAGGACACCAGCCCAGCCCAGACACCGTGCTAGGAGCAGTGCGCAAGGGAGGACCAGACAGATCCAGATCTGCAGACAGAAGGGAGGACTCAAGCTGACAGTCCCTGGGAGTCCATGTCTCCAGACCATACACAGCTGCCGGTCCACAGGCCTTCCCAGGACTTAAAGGCTCCACCTGTAGGTCCAGCCAAAACCGAAGAACATCCAGCAGAATCCGCTCCCTGGAAATCACACCAAGCCGGGGAGGACCTGACAACAGGCATCCTTCAGAGAAGGCAGCTCCAAAGAGCGCAAACCAAACCTGCCTGACACAACCCCTTCTCAAGTGTCTCCTTACAAATACTCCTTGCAAATACTCTGCCCACAGGTAAATTCAGAAACATCTCCTAAAACCCAACTCCTGCTTCCTGCCATCTAAAGATTCTAGGAGAGGACCTCAGAACCAGGCATCTTCCAAGAAGTCACGCAGGGCAGAGGCACAGACACTGTGAGAGGTGGGCAGGAGGGAGCACGACAGAGCCGCGAGACAGACCCACCTAAACCACCACACAGGATGACAATTTGCGACCATGACCACAGTGGCAGAGGAGCAACAGCAGCTTAGCAAACGCACAGGAGGAGGGGAGGGGGTGTAAGAAGAGATGAGAGACAGGGAGGAGGGAACCGAAAGTTTTTTCAGAGGCCGCTGCGCTCACCACCCACTCATGCTTCCAGGAAAGTTGAGGATGGAAAAGGTGGACCAAGGCAAAGGCAGTCTGCTGAAGAGGGGGCCTGCAAGTGAATGATGAGAACCAAAAGGGAGGCGACCTGAGGAGGAGGAAAAGCCACACTGGCTTCTCCAAGCTCCAGAAACAAAAGCAAACCCTGAAGAGAACAAAGAAGATTCCAAGGGCTGCCCCCAGGATCACAGACTGTGGTTTGAGGCAGAAATCTCCGTGCAGGCCCGGGGCACTGACCCAGGGGAGAAAGGCACGAGGGTGCTCCCGGAAGGGGCTACAGAGCCCAGCAGGAGGCTGAGTTGAGTCCTGGAAAAACTTGGAAGCAGATAATAAGGCTACTGGAGTAAGTGTCTACAACTTGGGGCCCAGAGGCCTCCTGTGATCTGGCCAGAGCAATTGGCAGCTTCAGGAAGTACTGCTGAGCCTCTCGAACCACCTGTGTGACCGGGTACAGGAACCCAGGCCTCATCTTCATGCAAAGGCCCAAAGCTGTATTGACAGCTACCTGTGGTCCCTTCCTCTGTTCTGCCAGAACCCCGCGCAGCTCTTGCTAAAGGACACTCCCTGTGTTCAAGGAAAGGAGGGCCCAAGCTAGAGCAAGGAGAAACCTGAGGCCAAGGTGTATGAGGTGAATGCCACTGCTGCCAGTCGGCTCATGGCCCAGCAGAGGACAGGATAGGGAAAGGCATAGCAGGCGCCGCTGCCTTGATGCCAAACAAAGAATCGGGCCACGCTAAGACTTTGGCCCCCACACTAAGAATGTGGGCAAAGCAACCCATCCATGCTCCTCCTCAGCAAGGGGAGCAGGGGCATGGGCATGGGGCAGGGGACCAGAGCCACTCAAAGACTGACACTCACACCCACGTCCAGGATGGAGTGCCAAGGCCAAGCCACCCAGGGCTGCCATGTGGTCCCCCACGTAGCCGTGCACAAGCCTGGGCCAAGGAGGGCTTAGGGTGCTGACACCGGCTCAAGACAGGTGTATGGAGGAAGCACCCCTGTTCTCTTCCAGCATCTACCAACCTTCCCTGTCCTCATTCTCAGCAAAGGGCCTGACTCACCACGTGATGATGCCATGGGAGCAGACAGAGCAGGGAGGAGCCCAGGACTGCATGGGCCCTGCAACGGTAATGGTCACAGAGCCTCTGGGACACAGGGGGACCACAGAGAAGCTCCTGAGCAGCCTGTCCTCATTTTTCCCAGGCACCCCCATCATCCACTGGCATCCGGAACGGAGTGGCCCTGAAAGTGGCTCACCCCATGCTGGCCTGCAGGAGCCAGACCCAGAAGCGGAGCTGCTACGGCTGACCTCATGGCAAAGACCCTGAGAGCATCTCAAGGAAGCGACAGAGAGCAGTTTCGAAAAATGTAAAATTAAGAGGGGAAAAAGAAGCATTTTCTGCCCTTGCCATCTTCATGTGAACCTAAAAGGCCTTCACCCATCCCAGCAGGGATTATCTGAACTGAAAATCAAATATTGAAATGGGACAGACGTAAAACGAGAGGACTTCGGACACTACGGCAAAAGGAGGAAGATGAGTTAGAAAAACAAGAACACAGGGGCGCCTGGGTGGCTCAGTCGGTTAAGCGTCTGACTTTGGCTCAGGTCATGATCTTGTGGTTTGTGGGTTTGAGCCCCGCATCAGGCTCTGTGCTGACAGCTCAGAGCCTGGAGCCTGTTTCAGATTCTGTGTCTCCCTCTCTCTCTGCCCCTCCCCGACTTGCGCTGTGTCTCCCTCTGTCTCAAAAATAAATAAACATTAAGAAAAAAATTTTTTTTTAAAAAGAAAGAAAAACAAGAACACAGGAGCCAGAGCAGATGGCTTGGATTTGAGTCACAGCTCGACCATTTACTGGCTGAGAACATGGGCCGAATCACTCTTCTCACCCGAGGTTACTCACCTGCGAATGAGAACACCTAAGGCCTTTTACTTAAAACTCAGATACAAATGAATCACATGCTACAGCAAGAGTACTAATTCTTCTGTAACGTTACTTGGGACTTCTGGAACCCAGGCTGCTTCTAAGCCCTAAGAACTGCCTGTCCCTATCACATCTCCCATCGGAACTAAATGAGACCATGTACATGCAAGTGCGCTGAACACAGAGCTCCAGAGAAGCCGGTGATCATCACGAATAAAACGGAACTTGAAATAACTGGGGGACACTCACACAGCTGAAAGACACAGCATGTGGAGGACCTCTAATCCTGAAAAACAACTGCGCTGGGTGCTACAAGGGCAGGAAGGGAGGTCCCCGGATGCTCTGGGTCAAATTCCTCAAAACAAATCCCAGGGGCTTCTCCCAGGGTGCAGGCCGTAGAAGTCACTCCCACCAGAACACACAGTATAGCCACCCCACCCTCTTCCCTGTCAGCTGACACTAGGTACAAGTAAGGCTCTTCCTCAATCATAGCACCCAAAGTCACCCGCGCTCTTCAGCCAGAACTCTATGTGGCTCATTAATCGCTGTTCTGGCCTGAGTCAGGTTTCCCACAGAGCTAACAGTCAAGTCCACCCTTCTCCAAAGCTGGCATCCTTGACCCACACCCACCTCCCAGTAAAGTAAGCACTTGGCTGAGGAGAAGGGACCTCAAGGTTCTATCACAGGCAGAGGAAGATACAAAAGTATCTTTGCTTCAACTTGTTTCAACTTGGATAGGAAAGATCCAGACAAGCTCCTCGGCACCTGCAGAATGGACCAAGCCCTCTCATAGTAACAGCACCCCTTATTAAGCATTTACCATGACCCAGCCAGCATTGTGCTAACACTTAATAAGCATCATCTCATTAGAGACCTGTAAGAGTCCTGTGAGCTAAGAACTATTCTTACTGCCCTTTTACAGAAGGGGAAACCGAGGCACGGAGAGATTAAGTAATTTGCTCAAAGACACCCAGCAGAGCTGGAATTTATACCAGGCAATCAAGACTCCACATTCTATTCTCAATCATTAGGCTCCACTGCCTTCTGAGGCTCTGTCTCAGGGTTACATCTCTCTCTACAGTCCTGGAGCGGCATTTCTCGAACTGAGTGCCTCAACTGCCCACAAGCTATTACTCAGTAAGGACAGAGGGACACGAAGGAACCTACACTTGCTCCCTTGGCAGTCCTACTGTGTGTCTGCTACCTTCCCAGGGGCCTGGGGACATAGCTTCACTCCTTGCTCTGGTCACAAACCAGAACCCACAATTCCAAGACTCTGGCCCTGTGGCCACGGTGCCCATGGTGCCCCCGTCCCTCAGCCCCGGCCATACCAAAGTTGTTAGTAGGGTAGCGTTTGCGGAGCCGCTCCGTGAGCCGGGACACCTTGCTGCGCAGCACCTCGTTCTTGCTCAGGAACCCGTTGTCCTGCAGAACCAGCTCATCCTCTGCTGGGCACGGGGCACCCTCGTCATCCTCCTGCGGGAACAGCTCCTTCCAGTCCTGCCCACCTCACGGCGGGGCTCCGGGACCCACGTGCAGAGGCACCCAGCACAGACCCCAGGAGGCATGGTGATGGCTGGCTCAGTCGCCCTCTCCCCTGCCCAGCCCCTGCCCGGTTCACCGAGGCTCCTACTTACCAGCACCACCAAGTGGGTCTCCTGCCTCCCGAGGTGCAGGGGAGAAGGAGAGAAAACAGAGAGATAGCAAGAAGAAGGAAGCTGCTGGGAGGGGGCCCCCAGGCAAAAGGAAACACAGAAGTGCCACTCTGAGTTCTGTCTGAGCACATCCCAAAGGGTGACCCATTCACAGGGGCCCCCAGAGAAGGATCCCAGGACTGGGAGCAGCAGTATACTACTGTTTTTCAAATTGGGTGAAATTAAGTGGATTGTTATTTTAACAGAGCAGAAATTTATAATGTATTTTCAGAAAACTTGCTTCATTTAAGTTTTACATATTTTACAGACATAAGTGTGAATTAGACTAAGATATAAAATGTGTTCACTACTGTGGGTTATGAACAAAAACACTTGAAAGTCCTGGCTGTATATATCCTCCACCACCACCACCACCACCACCACCACCACCCCCACCAAGATGCACAGTCTGCAATCACGTATTAACGTCTTGGAGAAATCTTTCCGTAGCTGAAAACTTAACTGCCTACGTGGATGGGACTAAAACGAGAGAGGTGAGCTAGGGCAACTCACAGGCCCAGGGGCAACTCACAAAACCCCATTTCTTATACCTCAATTTCCCACTTACAAAGGAACACAGAAATGACTTTCTGGTATACAGAAATACAATAGGACAGCTGTGACAATAAACAGTAACCACCATAAGGACTCAGTGACTGGGGACAAGGGGAGTGGGGGCAGTGGTGGGGACTAGGTGATTTTTCTAAAGGGGACAGTCACTCCTCAGCTACACTGACCACTGAAAACTCAGGGCTACCAGAGCTTCTGATTTTTCAGAGACACTGAAAATCCAGACTTTTCCTTAAGATCTCCCCATTTGTAAATTTTTTAAGTCTTGCATGCCAAATAAAACACTTCTGTGAACTACCAGTTTGAACCACTGTCTTAAAATGAGGAAGACTCGGGGTGCCTGGGTGGCTCAGTCGGTTTGGTGTCCAGCTTTGGCTCAGGTCATGATCTCACGGTTCGTGGGTTCAAGCCCCACATCAGGCCTGACAGCTTGGAGCCTGCTTCAGATTCTGTGTCTCCCTCTTTCTCTGCCCCTTGCCTGCTCACACTCTGTCTCTGTCTCTCTCAAAAATAAAACATTTAAAAAAATTAAAATCAGGAAGACTCTTTGACCTATTACTTGACCTGCAACCACTTTCTCCAGCTTCCCCTTCCTGCCTCCAAGAGATATCTTTCTAATCTCATTCTGCATAAGGGCAGTCAGAGGCCCAGGGCAATGCCCTCCCTCGAATCTGCCTTCCCCACATCAAAGGCACCAAGCCCAGAGTCCCCAGTCTAGGTGGGAAGTGACACCCCCCCCCCCCCCCCCCCACTGCAGAGTGTTTCCCAGAGGCTTCCCTGCCCTGGGCACCCTGAGAGATGTAGGTCAGCTACAGTATGAGTGGAAGTTCACAGGTACCCTTTCGTGCAGTGAGTTCTAGCTCAGAACCAGTTCTGGCTGCTGATCTGGATAGAAGAGAACTGAAAAAACCTACATTTGGGACACAAAAAGCCAGCTGGCTCCCGGACCATCTGTCTGGTGGGTAGGGGGCGTAGGGAAGGACCACCCACCTCAATCGCATCTTTAAACTCCTCATCAGGCTCAGCCTCCTCGGCCTCCTCCACACTTCCGGGCGTGAGGTCCTGGGAAAAGAGAGGATTACAGAAGGGGAGGGACGCGGCCCTGCCCACTTAGGCAGAGGCCACCAGCAGCAGAGCCAGCACCCAGGTTCCCCAGAACATCTGTCCCTGCCCAGAAGAGGTGGCACACCTGCAAGAAAGAAGTCATGAGAAGGAGGGCGCCCTCTGACCTCCAAGGACCGGGGGATGGGCCCAACACCACAGGTGGCCCTACGGTGGCTGCAGAGCACAGTGACCGACAGCATGGGTTCTAGAACCACAGGGCCTGGTCTGAGTCCTGGCCGCACCATGTGCAGGCAACTACTCTGGGCCCCGGCCACCTCCTCTGCAGAAAAGGATCCTCTCATTCTCAGAGACAACCTACACCTCCAAGGATTGACACCTACAGCAGGATAAGCAGTCAACAAAGTGCCCAGTTGCTACTACGGTTACTATTATTATTATTAAACACTTCAGAGGAAATGAGGCCGGGGAAGCAGCGGGAACCAGAACAAGGCCAGGAGCTGTGCGGTATAAATAAGCTGGGAACGGGAAGGCCCCACAACCTGCCCACAGCAGGCTCTGCCCTGACAGTGGGGGGCGCTCACCTCCGTGGGTGTGGGCGCAGGCGTGCAGTCCGGCAGGGCGCACTTTCCCCCAGCATCTGGCAGCGGGAGGCTCTCAAAGACACCGTCTTCCTGCTTGGGGTTCATCCGCCGCTGCAGACATGCCCTGTACTCAGATACCACTACTCAGGGCAAGAACCGGGGGAGGCAGAAACAGGATGGAATGAGCGGTGCCCTGGGGGACCCCCTTCTGCAGGTGGCTGGCCTGTTCCACCAGCGGCCCACTCTCCACAGCAAGAAAGTCCCCTTCCTAACTCTGAACAAGTCACCCAACCTAAGCTTCGTAAACAAAACAGAGATACTACCACCCACCCCATGTGATTGCAATACAGAGATTAAATGTAGTAAGTGCTTGACGAATTACAGCTTCTGTAATTAATTACTCAACCACAGGGAGGAGGAAAAATACAGCAATCACCCAAACATATGCATAGGCCCAGACTTCTGTGACTGAGGGCCTCTCCAGACTGCCTGACTGCTTTAGAAGCAAGACAGCCGACAAGAACTCTGGGACCACAGAGTACTGGCAGCATCTCAGGAGGCGGATGGCAGCACTGGGAAAACATCCCTCCCTCACTTCCTAGAAGCCACCACATCATGTAAACAGGGATTCACCTGCTTTGGGAAGGGAGAGGGACCCTACAGCAGCAGCTTCGCCTGTTTCCCTGTATCCCACCTGACATCTGAGAGATGCACATCCCGGGGACCCTCTGAGAAACTACTCTGGTGTGGTGCTGCCCCCTTGTGGATGGCACAGCAAACAGACGATTAGCTGTAGAGACTTGGTAAACGGGGGAAGCCTAACCTAGCCCTCAGAGCCTGGGCCCCAACTCTGTCAAGCTGTCCAGGGCTTACCTCGGAAGAACTCCACATTCCCCAGAAAGAGCGTGCTGTTTAAAAGGGCAAGGACCCAGCACAGGGGCAGCAGGTACAGCATGCACACTGTGCCCAGAAGAGCCCCATAGAACCTGCATGGACAGAGAGGAACCACAGGGTCAGAAATTCTTAAGATCAGAAGGAAACCAATTTGGAGCACACCCACATGGCAACAGGCACGCTTAATAATAAACCAACGAGATCTGCTCGTCAAACAAGTGGATGAGAGATTACACGGAGGGACATGTTTCTGCTACTATGATTATTTGTACCACCCCCGAAAGTGTCTAAACAAAAGCAGTACATTCCACCTCACAGGTTTATGTGCAGGTTTACACACAAGAGTCTCAGAGGCTCTCTGCCCCTGAGCTAGGCGAGCAGGGACTCCAGCGGCAAATCCCAGCAGAACAGCAGTGGGGGGAACGAGGGCCACTCACTGCGAGGACGCGGCAGGGTTCTCCCAGTGCAGCACGCGGTAGGCAGCTTCGCAGGTACGGCACAGGCGGCTCAGGAAGGCCTCCAGCTGGATCAGGCTGCGGGCACACAGGGCTTCTGTGAGCCACGCGCGCCGGGGCCGGCCGGAGCTCAGGGCCACAGAGCCCAGGACTTCACCGCGACGGCTAGCTAGGCACAGCTGGTCTCTTCAAACCCACGAGAGGGGCCAGAGAGCTCAGGAGAAACTGCATACATTTCAGTCCCCTTTTCAGGACCCCTCCTGAGGTGTGAACAGGACACAGGTTCCTGCCTGGGTCTCTTCCAGGCTGTTGATGTTGGGCTACTTGACGTTCCCAGGGCTGAAGTTTCCTCATTCATAAAATGAGGAGCAGGGTACCCACCTTCCAACACACTGCAGCTACGGGATAAATGGCAGGATGGATATCAGTGTGTCTCCACCTGGGCTGTGAGGCAGACTCACTTGGGAGGGTTTTTTTAATGGCTGCACCCCCAGAAGCAATGAACGCATGCTGCACCCAGATCTTGGTTTCTGAAGGGCTCTGGGGAGAAATGGCTGATTCTAGAGTGGGGGCAGCACAAGCGTGAGATAAATCTGAACATCACATGTACTCAAAAATAATGGGGACATACTGAAAGGACACAAGAGCCATTTCAAAAGAGCTCCTAGTGCCAAACCTAGGACAGTCTGAGATCAAAATAGTGACAGTAATGGATTATAACCCATTAAATAAAACTAAGAATCTTGAGTTCGTATTGGTAAAAGGAAGAGCTCTTTCTTACAGTGGAATACCAGCTAACAATGACAATTAGAAAATCACCTTTGTAACTATCACAGTAATAAACTGATCAAGGCAAGACCCAGCAATGGCCGCCGTCTGATAGAGAAACCTTAACTAACTGATCAAAGTTAGTATCTCCCATAACAAGACAGACTGACATCACGTACCTCCTGACAGGATACACTGACAACAACACACACACTGTTTGTGGCATTCCCGCCGAAAATGTATAACCTTAATCTAATTACAAAGAAACAAACAAACCCCAATTAAGGGATATTCTACAAAATAATAATCTTGTTTTTACTTAAAAACGTCAAGGTGTGGGGTGCCTGGGTGGCTCAGTCGGTTGAGCATCCAACTTCATTCAGCTCAGGTCATGATCTCACCGTTCATGGGCTCAGGCTCTGTGCTGACAGCTCAGAGCCTGAAGCCTGCTTCCGATTCTGTGTCTCCCTCTCTCTCTGCTCCTCCCCCACTCACACTCTGTCTCTCTCTCTCGAAAATAAACAAACATAAAAAAAATATACCAGGGTGCCTGGGTGGCTCAGTCAGGTAAGCATCTGACTTCAGCTCAGGTCATGATCTCACGGTTCATGGGTTCAAGCCCCGCATCAGGCTTCGTGCCGACAGCTCGGAGCCTGGAGCCTGCTTCGGATTCTGTGTCTCCCTCCGTCTTTGCCCCTCCCCCACTTGAGCTCTATCTCTCAAAAAGGAATAAATGTCAAAAAAAGTTTTCTTTTCATTTAAAAATGTCACGGTCATAGGGCACCTGGGTGGCTCAACCGGCTAAGCGTCTGACTCTTGATTTCAGCTCAGGTCATGATCTCACAGTTTGTGAGTACGAGCCCTGCATTGGGCTCTGCACTCAATGTGCAGCCTGCCTGGGATTCTCTCTCTCTCTCCTGCTCTCTCTCTCTCAAAAATAAACAAACTTAAAAATTAAAAAAAAAAAAAAAAAAGTCAAGGTCATGAGAAACAAAGACTAAGGAACTACTCCAGGATACAGGAGACTAAGACGACATAAAAACTAAATGTAATGTAGGACTCAGGACTGGATCCTGGATCAGGGTAAATTCCTATAAAAGATCTTATTAGCACAAGTGGTAAAATCTGATTATGAACTGTGTATTAGATAATTGCACTAATGCTGTTAGCCATGTAAAATTTCCTAATTTTGATTATAGGATTATGGACATCTAAGAGAATGTCTTTGCTCTTAGGAAAGAAGCATTTGGGGTAAACAAGGCATGATGTTTGCAACTTACTTTCAAATGGTTCAGGAAGAAAAAAAATAATGTGCAAGGATACAGCAACAGATGAAGCCAATGTCGCAAACTGTTAATAATTGTTTTATCTGGGTAAAGGGCATAGGGGAGTTCTTTGTATTATTCTTGCAACTCCCATGTAAGTTTAAAGTCATTTCAAAATAAAAAGGTTTTTTGTTGTTGTTGTTGTTTTTTTTTTTTTAAAAAAAAAACACAGATACCCAGACCCACTCCAGATAACTGACTCAGGCCAGGCCCAGGCTCCGTCTGTTTGTAACTCTTGTCTGCAGCTTTGCAGATGCTATGGTTACTGTTATTCACCAGTCGTAAGGTGCTTCTTCAGAAGTACCAGCTCTGTCACATTTAGGAAGCCTCTCAACAGCACAGTGATGGTGACCGGTATTTACTGAACACTTCCTGGGTACCAGACACTCATTTACTCTTCACACCCACCTATGAGGTAAGTCTATTACTATCCCATTTAACGGATGAAGAACCCGAGGCACAGGGAGGCTGAGCAGCTTGCCCGACGTCACGCAGCAAGTAAAGGGAAGAGCTGGCATTTGAACCCTGGCTCCTGTGCGCACATGCTTATTAGTCAAGACCCTAAATTGGGTCTCTGGTGGAAAGAACACAAACTGTTGTGAAATCAGCTAGATCTGGATTCTCGTCCCACCATGGTCCCCTTTTAGCTGTGTGCGCCTCTTTCCTAACCATAAATGGAAGATAATAATAGCAGCTACCTCCCAGAACTGGTGGAAAGACGAAAGGAAATAACATCTGTGGTTTGCCTAACACAATGCCCGGCACAGAGCAAGTACTCAGTGCGGCGGTCGTGACTGCCTCCCACCTCCCCGGCCCCTTTCATACTCACAAGCTCTTCACCTCAGCCACAGCCTCGGGGCGAGACAGGCGAACTCTCTGGAGGTCCTCCTGCCTCACGCTGTGATACTTCCTCCGCATCAACTCAGACTCAGGCAGCCGTGCCCGGCAGACCTCCTGAAGGTAGCCCAGAAGGGCGGGCACTGAAATCATCAGGGCACCCACCGAGTACCACGCACCTGTGGGATCGACGATACTGCAGGTGAACGGGTAGCGAGGACCGGCAGCCTCTGCCCACCAGATGCCCACGTGTTAGCTCCCTCACCTCCTCCAGGGCTCCGTCCAGAAGGCCTTCCCTGATCACCTCGCATGATACAGTATCTGCCCTGCTCCCTCTCCAGCCCTTTAACTCAGCTTTAGTCTTCCTCATAGAATTCCTATCGCCCTCCAATAGGATTCCTATAGCCACACAACTGACGATATGTATAGTTGTCTCCTTCACAATATAGGCTCTTGAGGGCTGGGACTTCATTTGCTTGGTCACTATAGCCCCAGACCCATTTTTTTTTTTTTAATATTAAAAAACTCATGCTAGCACACAGTAGGTGGTCGTGCCTGGAGTCTGGCCGCTGGAGCACCCCGTGACTGACGTGCTGACGTTTGGGCCCCTGGGACAGATTAGAAGTCTTTCTTTTGGCTTTTGGAATACCACAGACCAGACCACTGTGGACTAAGAAAAGGGAATGCTGAGAGAAAATCCAAAGAAGAAACTTGGTCCATGCAGTACGGTGCCCCCAAAGCAAGCTAACAGAGCACTGAGCACAGAGTAAATGCTTGTTAAGTATCTGTCATATGATTTACTTTGGAAATATGTTAAGAAAAATCTTAACAGCCTGAGAAGGATATCTGAGTTTAGAACAGGCAAAGAGTCCTACTAAGAAACAAAAAACGAGGTCTTCTGTGAACTGGGTTTATTTTTAACCCATCAAATCCATATCTCCATAGGAAACAAAGGAGAAACTTGAGAAATGCAAGTTCGAAAGAGGAGTGAAAATGTGAATAAAGGTCCCAGCTCCTCAGAACATTCTGTCCCAGGCCCTTCACACATTCACCCTAGGGATTCAGCTTTTTCTGCAGCCATCTGCCAGTTCCAAACAGGAAAACGGCTGGGTCCTGGTATATCTCGTCACAAAAGGTCCCCAGGAGACATCACTACCCAAGACCCCTAGAGCCACCCACCTGTCCACCCGTCTCCCTCAAAGGCTCCACACCACAGACCCCTCATTGCTGGTGACTTCCCAACAGCCCCCCTCCAGGCTCACTTGCTGAGCCAGAGAAAATCCAGAGATATGGCAAAAATCTCTACAAAAATCTATTCACCTTCCTGGTACGCTGACCCCATGTCATGCCCCAATGACCCCAGAATCAGCTTGAAAGTCAAAATGGAAAAAGGTCAATCCGCCAGCATTCAGTCAAGAAGGAAACAAAAATAATAATAATAGCTATCATACATCGGCTGCTTACTCTGTCAGACACTGTGCTAAATGTTATACATAGGCGGTCTCACTCCGCACAACCACCCTCGGAGGAAAGCACCCTCCTTTTAGAGATGAGGAAAATTAGGCCTTAACAAACAGATTCAAGAACTTGCCCAAAGTCATCCAAACCACCCAGCCAGGATTCTAGCCCAGAGTGTCTCTCCAGAGCCAGTTTTCTGACATCAAGCAGACATGGAAGGAAGCCACCTCCAGGGCAAGACAGGCAGCCACTTCTTGAAATTCTTTCCCACATTCATTCACAAAAACCCCCTGGCCCCTGGAAGCAGTTCTTACCTTCATTCAAAGTGAGGAACAAGATGTTGAGGCCCAGGCAGGTCAGCAAGGAACACAAAGGTGTCTGCCACCTACAACACAAAAAAGGCCTGGTCACCAAAGACGGCCACTCCTCCAGTGGGAAGGGGAGATGGCTACCACGGGTGGGTCATCAAAACCAGGAGCAAGAGGAGGGGGCCTGGAGCTCACAGTGTCAAGGAGAAATGAAAAGTGGGCCCCTCATGTGGACAGGCGCCTGGGGGAGGAGTTAAGGTCACACATTAGGCCCTGTGATGAGAAAAGGTATCCTGTCAGAACTAGAATACCTATGGAACTTTCTCCCAGAAGAAGAATTTATAAAATATCCGTTGAGAAACCCAGTTTATACTGTTTAACCTCTGTTTTATAAGGTTCTGGTCTCTTTAAGAGGTGACAATGACAAACTTTCTTCTTTAAAATTTTCCCTTAGAAAAATACATGAACCATATATTCACTGTGCAAAATTCATCTAATACAGAAATCAAAGGACAAAACATGAAGGATTTCTGTGACCCCAGTTGTGACTTTCTTATTTCTCAAATTTTGTGAATTTATTTTAACATACGTTAATTCAAAAGGAGAAAAAAATAGGGGTGTGCCTGGGTGGCTCAGTTAGCTAAGGGTCCAACTCTTGATTTCGACCCAAGTCATGATCTCACGGCCGTGAGACGGAGCGCTGGGTCAGGCTCCACACTGGACACTGAGCCTGCTTAAGATTCTCTCTCTCCCTGTGCCTCTCTCTGGCTTGCACGAGAGTGCGTGCTTGCCCTCTCTCAAAAAATAAAAATAAGTCAGGGCGCCCGGGTGGCTCAGTCGGTGAAGTGTCTGACTCTTGGTTTCAGCTCAGGTCATGATCTCGTGGTCATGAGCTCCCTGCTGGGCATGGCACCTGCTTAAGATTCCCTCTCCCCCTCTGCGCCTCCCCGACTCGAGTGAGATCGCATGCTCTCCCTCTCTCGAGACATAAAAATAAAAACTAAATAAATAAGGAGAAAGAATCATGTTTTGTTTTAATCTATCAAAACCGAACTTGAAACCAGCACACAGCATCCTTTCAGCAGCCACGCCCTAAGTGAACCGGCAGCGCTGGGGGCCCACGCAGGCCCAGCCCACCACCACCACCAAAGAGCAGTGCACAAGCCCCCAAAGAGGAAAGAAAGAAGACCAGAGGCTCGAGCTGACAGAGACCAGCAAAGGCTGCTGGCTCTGCCCCTCATAAAGGACATTTAACAGGGAAAAAGGAGCAGAGATGTGGCAGTGAAGCCCGACACCCACATTCGAAAGAGCCAGTATAGCATTTCTAAGGTCAGCCATCAGAGGAAGAGTCAAAGAAAAATAAACAGGTAAGTTGCTGGTAAGCAACATATTCAGAACTCCAATGTATTTTCTTTCGCTGTGATTGAGGTATTTCAGTTGCTAAATGAGATTCATTAACTTATGTGCCGTTTTTACTTTGAGTAAGGGAATAAAATGACCTTTCTCTACCTTTCTCTAAAAATTCAGCATACTCCCTCTATACCATCCTAATGAGGCCTCAGAACCATCCAGTGGCAGGTACCAGCGTAAAAGCAAATTAAAAATCAGGTCTAAGGCCGATCTCATTTCAGAAATAAAAACATCATACAGTCACTAAAGTCACTTTCATTGTAAAGCCTCTCCCATTCTGTCTCATATCTTCACTGACACTTTGGTCATGGAGACCCACCCACTAGAGTAGCTGATCCCAGAAGAGGAGTCTTTTAAAAATCTAACGCAGTTCTAGGCTTCAGACGTAACAGACAAAGCTCAAGATTAGGTCCCTCTTGAAAGTCAAATCCTCTTTACTAAGAAAAGAACAATCAAAAGCACAAATTAATCTGACAGCCATTTTCACAGACCAGTGCTCTGTCTTCCCCTGGCACAGAAGACAAGCTCCTGGGGGCTTTTTAGACCAAATGCTGCTCCCCCCATCCGGCTTTAATCAATCCCATCACATCTTCAGATTTCTAATTTCATAAAATGGAAAAACCCTAACACGAGTTCCAAGAAGCACTAAGAGACCAGTGGTAGAAAAGGAGAAGGACAGGATATATTTACTTTTGCACTTTGCCACAAAAGGGTAAAACACATACACATACACACGCATGCTTGCATGTGTGCACAGAAAACACCAGGGCCCACCCCCTGCCCTAAGGAAGACTAAAATTCATTTCAGCTGGACAATCGTGGTGGGATTATAAAACAAGCCCCTAGTCCATTCTCCCCTCTCTCGTGACAAGAGTACAGTGATCTAATAGAGAACATTTCTCTGGAACACAAACTAGCTCATCTCTAGGGTTAATGCCATAAATGAAGGGGGTTCTGGGGTGAACAAGAAAAATTTAGGGGGCCTTGTTCAGAGAGTTAAAAACAAACCTTGCAGGGTGCCTGGGTGGCACAGTTAACTATCTGACACTTGGTTCTGGCACAGGTCATGACTGCAGGGTTGTGAGAGCGAGCCCCACATCAGGCTCTGTGCTGAGCGTGGAGCCTGCTTGGGATTCTCTCTCTCTCTCTCTCTCTCTCTCTCTCTCTCTCTCTCTCTCTCCCTCTGCCCCCTCCCCCAACAAGTATGTTCTCTCGCTCTCTCTCTAAAATTAAAAAACAAACCTCCCCCACTACTTCCAGATTGAGGTAAGAATGAATACTCAACGGCACTCTTAGAGATTAACCCAACTGTACTAACCCTGCCTCCTACCTGTCTCTCTCAGGCATCTTAGAGGGCTGGAGATCTGTATGAGAATCTGGTGAAAATTAGAAGCTTCTTCCTTAGAAATACACATGTGTGCACAAAGATATATATATATATAGTTTCAAGAGATTCACTGACCCCATAAAGTCCCATTCAGGCCCCAGGTTATGAACGTCTGCCGTGTAGGACAACCAGATTTTATGTGGCTCCCAATATTAGCAATACATAACCTTTGGGGTTTCACTTGAATCTGATCTAGCCTTTAAATCTAACTTCCAATTTGCACCATGAGGAAGCAACCAGACAAATCTAAGTAGGAAATTCTCCAGGACAGTCAGCTCAGTCTCCAGCAAGTCAGTATCATGAAAAAGAAACCATTTTAGATTGAAAGAGACTTAAGGGACACAATAACCACATAGAATGCACAGTCCTGGATTGGAATCTGATTTGGCCAAAACATGACATTCCTGCAACAACTGAGGAAATCTGAACGTGAACTGAATATAAAATGATATCAGGGAATTATTGTTAACTTTGTTAGGTGTGATGTTGCTTTTTCTTATTAAAAAAAAAAAATGTCCGAAGGCACCTGGGTGGCTCAGTGGGTTGAGCATCCAACTTCGGCTCAGGTCATGATCTCACAGCTCATGAGTTCGAGCCCCATATTGGGCTCTATGCTGACAGCTCAGAGCCTGGAGCCTGCTTCAGATTCTGTGTCTCCCTCTCTCTGCCTCTTTCCAGTTCATACTCTCTCTCTCTCAAAAATACATAAACATTAAAAAAAATTTTTTTTTAATGTCCAGGGGGCACCGGGGTGGCTCAGTCAGATGAGCATCTGACATCGGCTCAGGACATGATCTTGTGGTTTGTGTTGGAGTCCCCATGTCAGGCTCACTGCGGTAAGCACCCCTGATCCTGTCTCCCTCCCTCTGGGCCCCTCCCTCGCTTGCACTCTCGCTCTGAAAAACAAATAAAACATTTTTTTAAATGTCCTTATTACTTGGAAATAAATTGACATATTTATGGAGTGAAATAGTACATATCTGTAATTAAAATTCTTTAAGAAAGTGAGTTGAAAAGGGAAAAAATAAAATTATAGAGAATGAAAATCAAAGCAAAATAAGAACAAAAAATTTTGAGATCCATAATCTCAAAAGATTATTGAAAAAAAAGGTTAGTGGAAACGGTACCTGCTAATTCATAGGTATTTACATTTAACTTCTGTTAAAAATTATATTCTAATTCTAATATTAATTATGCTAATACTGAGAAAGGAAAAAAAACCTGCTTTAAAGATTTAGAAGGCCCGATGTTCAAGGCTAGTTAGCAGTCTTGAGGTATGATCTTACTGAACCACAAAGAAACTCTGGTGAAAGGCCATATGGTTTCCAGGGCCTGCCTCTCCAGGGGTGGGCCTGGAATAAGCCCGGGGAACCAATGGACCTCCCAGAACTGCTCTTCACTAGGGCAGAAAGGACAGCCCGGCCACTGCCTAAATGGCTAGCACAACTATGGAGCAGGAAAGCAGAAGGCCCAGATGGTCAGAGCAATCAGAGCAACTCTACAAAGTCTATTACCTGAGCAAGTATCGGACACCGTCACCTGCATCCTTTAGGGGTTCCAGGTAGATCTCCAGCCTCTTGTAGGACAGAACCAAGTTGAAAAGATCAAACGCCGGGGACTTGGTAGGGGCAGGTGGAGACTCCAGGGGAGCCTCAGGCATCGCGCTGGGGCTTACCTCTGGCCCACTCCCCTCACGCTCTGATGTCTGCATCCTGTAACCATAATAATTCCTGACATTTGCATTGCACTTCCAATCCCAACACACTATCTCATGTGGTGCATGAGGTTTATTACAGAATAAACCTGTCAAAGTAGCAAGGGTTACAGATGGAATACCCGTTTCACAGAGAGGAAACACCATTCAGCAGGGTGAACCGAATTACCCAGATATAAAACCCGGCTCATCTGACTCTCCATCTAATGTCTTTTCCCCACAGATCCATCAAGAGTACAAACCATAAAGACCAAGAACACATGGTTGCTGGGAAGAGGCAATCTGTTGTCTAAAAAGAAATGATGACCTGGAATATTTTTCACCCACTCTTTACCTGGTTAATTCCTACTCATCCTTCAGGTATTGGCTGAAACATTGCAACACCGTCAGTCTGGAATGGGCGCCCATCCCCAATGATCCTAAAGGATCATGAACTTGCCCTAACAGTATTTATCACACCAAAGTAAAACTCCCTGCTTTCTTGCCGGTCTACACTTCTTAACTTTAGTAGGAGTTCCACCAAGTCAAAAAAATATGTCTTCCATTTACCACTACTTCTGCACATAGTGGACGGTTAATTTATGATCAGTGAATTAGTGAATGAACTGAATGAGTGAATGAACTGCCCATCCTCCAGGACTCCAGTGCTTTCTCCTGCCCTGTCACATCTTCTAACCCTTTCTTCTCCCTTCTGTTCCCAACCACTTCCTGTACCATTCCTGCCCATTACCCTCCCTTTTCCCTTGAACCCGGAGAGGCAGTCACCTCCTTCCATAAGGCCCCGTTCCCATCTCCCCTCTCCGATGGGGAGAACCGCAGGAACCCTCACCCTCTTTCCTAATTTCAAAGTCCTACCCCAAATGCTAAGCAGAAAACAAGTGATCAAAACCTCGGAGCACAGCAACATAAGCCAGTCCCACGCAGGGGACTGCGACCTGAAGGGGGTGGGGATGTGACAAAGAGAACGCTGGGAGCCCGAGATACCCGCGGAAGGAGATCGGATAAAAGGACCCGGGGTGGGCGCGGTAAGAGCCCGTGTGGGCGGGGAGCCGGTCAGCGCAGGCAGAGGCCTGGACTACCACCACCGCAGCCCAGGGAATCTGATGGGGCCTTTCGGCCCAGACCGGGAAGGCCACGCCCAAAGCCGCTGGGCCGCAGGTGACGGCCCCTGCGGCGTCCAGGAGCCCAACTCCGTGCCCTTGGCAGAGACAAGGGGATGGGGAGGGGGTGGCACCTCACCTGCCCGGTCGCTGGGTTGGTAGAGGAGGGGCGGGGACGGCCAGGGAGCACTGGAAGGGCCACCGGGCCCAGGAGCGTTTCCTCAGGCCCGCCCCACCCCGACGACAAGCCTCTTCCAAGGGCCTCAGAAGTCGCAAATCGGAGAGCCTCCTCCACCTACCCCCGCCGCCGCCACTTCCGGGACGCGAATTGCTCAGCGGCGGCGTGCCCGTGACGTCATCGCGCCCGCCCCGCCTCCGGCCCCTGCTGCTGCGTTTAGCTCCGCCCACTCTAGCACAGGTGAGCGCCCACCTCAGCCCTGTGCCTCCGCGTCTTTCCTCCCTCAGCCTCGCCCACACTCAGCTGGGTCCCTGAGTGATCAGGATTCGCAAAATACCGCAGATCGGTGGGAGCACGTGCTTCAGGGTCACGCATCGCGCCACTCTGGTACAAATCGAACCGATTCGTATAAGCAGGAGTCAAATGTATGTACCCCTTCCTTGATTGCCCCAACTGGAAACTATCACTTTCCCTTCCAAACAGCTAGAATGTGAACAGATTCGAAATCACCGCCCGGACCAAGCTGTATTCAGAAATCCTCTCCCTTCTCAGAGGAGGCTTTGTGTCTAGGTCAGGCTTGTCGGCTGCACTCTGCCTCTGCTCCTTTAGGATGAGTCCAGAGGAAGTATAGAAAGATTTTTTTTTTCTTTAATATCTTAACTACCTGAAATTTCACCATCAGTAATTTACTCCAAAGGTAAATTTTAGTGTCTTTGCAGCTCCTCCTTGAGTGGGCCTGGATCACTGGTCTCACACTGGCTGTGGCTAGTAGTATAATTGGTTCTCTCTTCTTGCAGCTGTGCAATTGAGAGATATTATTTAAGAACTAGACATTATTCGGGGGGAACACTGGAGGATACAAGAAGGCTCTAAAGGCCAGAAAGGGACAACAGTCATGGCCAATATCGATGAACAAAGACTTCCCTTGGTAATTAGAGACTGGTCAGCTGGATTCTGCTTTTGGGAATCTACCTCTGAATTTAGTATAATGAAGTTCTCCCAGTTCCTTGTTTCCCTTCTCCAACATTCCGAGTCTTCATTCTTTGCTCCAAATCCTAGTGCCACTGATAAGTGAAAGAGACCGAAGGAGAACAAACTAGTAAAAGAAGATAAGTAATAACTTACCATTTTCCAGATGTTAGTCTTTGCATCTCTAAGCGACAGTGTGTATGACCCACATGATTGACTCATAAACCTCACTGTGGCCCTTGGAGAAATACTAGTGGGAAATGCTGGGTAGAACAAGCTGGAAAATAGGAGTGGGGAGAGAAGAGAATGTCTAAGCAGCTCACCTCCACCAGATGGCTCCCTCACCCACTCTTACATAAACCTTGGGGTTTCAGAGCTGCCTTTGAATTTGGGAGTTTCTGTCTGTGGCCTTTCCTGCCACCATTTCCACCGCACGCCAGATTTTGTCATGCTTTGAGCGGTACCCGTTATTTCATTCTGTGTAACAAATTATTTCAAAACTTACTGGTTTAAAACAATAATAAATATATATTTTCTCACTCTGGTGTTTGGCTTTTGGGTGATTTTGGTCAGGAAATGGAGAGTGGCTTCGTGGGCGGTTTTGGCTCCAGCTTTCGTGAGACTGCAGTCAGATGTTGGATAGGGCTGCTATCATCTGAAGGCTTGATGAGGCTGGGGGATTGGCTTCCACAGTGGCTTCTTTGCACTGCTGACAAGTTGATGCTGGCATTCTTTTTTTTTTTTTTTTTTTTTTTAAACATTTATTTCTGAGACAGAGAGAGACAGAGCATGAACGGGGGAGGGTCAGAGAGAGGGAGACACAGAATCCGAAACAGGCTCCAGGCTCTGAGCTGTCAGCACAGAGCCCGACGCGGGGCTCCAACTCACGGACCCGAGAGATCATGACCCAAGCCACCCAAGCCGAAGTCGGCCGCCCAACCCAACCGACAGAGCCACCCAGGGGCCTCAATGCTGGCATTCTTATGCTGATAGGCTGGGAAGAGGTTTCAGTTCCCCGCGGCTTGGCACTCTCCAGAAGGCCTCTTCAGCGTCCTCTTGGCATGGTGGCTGACTTCCTCCAGAGCAAGAGATCCAAGAGGGAGCCACAAGATCTATGATATATCCTCAGAAGGACACACCGTCATTTTCACAATATCCTACTGGTTTTACAGGTCAGAACTATTCAATGTCCCAATGTATAATGGGAGGCTTATACAAGAGCATGACTGCCAGGAGGTAATCATTGGGGCCATCCTGGAGGCCATATTGGAGGCTAGCTGCTGCTATGTGCTGCTCTGTGGCTTAGAATATCCTTCCTCCTCCACCTGACCTCCTCCTGCAGACCTTTGAACATCCAGCTTGAATGTCAAGTCCTTTGTGAAGCTTTCCCCAAATAATTTCTCATTTCCTCCTCTGTGTTTACACAGAACTCTGATCCATCCCTATTAAGCACCTATCACTTTGCATTTCAACCTGTGTCTATAATCCCCCCCCCCTCCTTCTAACCCCCCCCCCCCCCCCCCGGCCACCTCTGTTCGGGAGAGCAGAGAAACTGAAACTTAAAATCCTGGCAGCCCCAGTTTCTGCCAAGTATAGAGCTTTGGCACAGTAAGTATTCAATGAATGCTTATTTTTAAATAAATGAATAAAACAGAGAAAATAACAAGTGTTGGTGAGGATGTGGAGAAACTGGACCCTTTGTGCACCATTGTTGGGAATGTAAATAGTGCAGCCTCTATGGGAAACGACATGTCATATCCTCAAAAAATTAAATGATCCAGCAATGCCACTTCTGAGTATATACCCAGGAGAACTGAAAGTAGGATCTCGAAGAGATATTTATGCACCCATGTTTATAGCAGCATTATTCACAATAACCAGGAATGTAGAAGTCACCCAAGTGTCCGTTAATGAATGCACAGATAAACAAAATATGCAAGGATAAACAAATACATATATATATATATATATATGCACATATATGTATATATATACACAATAAACGATTATTCAGCCTTGAAAAAGTAGGGAAATTCTGACACATGCTACAACATGAATGAACCTTGAGGACATGAATGCTAAGTGAAAGAAGCCAGCCACAAAACAAGTTTGTACAATTCCACTTACACAAGGTCCCTAAAGCAGTCAAATTCATAGAGACAGAAAGTAGAATACAAATGCCAGGGGCTGGAGGGAGGGGAGAGCGGGGTGTTATTGTTTAATGGAAATCGATTGTCAATTTTGCAAGACGAGAAGTGTTTGGAGATGGCTGCACAATGTGAACATACGTTAATACTGCTGAACTGTACACTTAAAATACGGTTAAGATGGTACACTTTATGTTATATGTATCTGGCCACAATTAAAATTCCTTAATATTTATTTATTTATTTATTTTGAGAGAGACAGTGTGCAAGCAGGGTAGGGACAGAGAGAAGGAGATAGAGAATCCCAGGCAGGGCCCACACGCTCAGCCTGACATGAGGCTTGATCCCACGCCCGTTGAGATCATGACCTGAGCCAAAATCAAAAGTCGGACACTTGACGGACTGAGCCGGCCAGGCCCCCACAGTTCAAAATCTTTAAATGAAAGATTGATGTGTAAACAAAGTGGAATATATCCATTCAATGAAATATTAAATCAGCTGCAAAAAGAAATGAAGTATTCGTACGAGCTACAACAAGGATGAACTTTGAAAACGGTATGCTGCATGAAAGAAACTGACACAAAGGCCACGTGTTGTATGAATCTATTTACATGAAATGTTCACAACAGACAAACCTATAGAGACAGAAAGTATATTAGCGGCTGCCAGGCACTGGGGGCGAGAGGGAGGGGCAGGAACTGGGAGTGACTTCTAACAGTTACAGGGTTTCTTCTTGGAATGATGGAAATGTTCTGGAATTGGATAGTGGTGATGGTTGCACAACGTTGTGAGTATACTAAAACCCCTGAATTGTACACTTTAAAAATGAGACTTCTTATGTTATGTTGTGTGAAATCTTGTGTTATATGAATTATATTTCAATTAAAAAGTGAGTGAAATGAAATACTTGACTGGTATGTATTTTTTGGTTGTCTTTAATATTTGCATTTTCTCTAGTATTTACACTTAATATTTGAGTATAGTTTTTGATTAATAGCTCATCGCCATTGCTCTGAAAAGAGTTCAATAAATACATCTTTATGTTCTTGTACCTGGGAAAGAAGTACCCATGAGTAATGAGTTTTCCAGCTGTGAGACAGTGAGTTGTCAGACAAACACAGCAAGGAAATGAATGTCTGCAGTTACATTCTTACTCAATAGCTCTTGGCAGCCATGAAAACAGCCATTCATCAAACACAAGCAAAAAAAAGCTTCACAGGGCAAAGCAGTGAAAAACCTCAGCAATAAAACTTTGTGGCCTCCTGTGAAGGAGACAGTTAACTGTCCACTAAAAAGTCTCTTTCGCCACTTCATGGTATAGAGTTGCAGCTGGGCAGCCGAGGCCCAGCCAGGAACTACATTTCCCAGCCCCCCTGCTGCATATAGATTGGGTCACGTGACTCACCAAAGGACGTGAATGGAAGCATTGAGTGTCACTTCTAGACCAAGGCATTTAAAAGTCA
The DNA here is from genome assembly GCF_023721935.1 of Panthera uncia. Taxonomy (NCBI): domain Eukaryota; kingdom Metazoa; phylum Chordata; class Mammalia; order Carnivora; family Felidae; genus Panthera; species Panthera uncia. The sequence goes on along the minus strand of NC_064818.1, from coordinate 54,822,685 downwards.
GAAACCTACTCCTTCCTCTCTTCTCCCAAATGCCAGCTCAACGCAGAGGGAATGGCCAGGCCACATAGTGGAAGGAGCCTGAGTCCTGAATCATCACAGTGGGAAGGCTCCCACTGACCTGGGATACCCACAATGGACAGTTAGGTGAGGAATAGATTTGTACATGAATAACAAAGAGATTTTTATTAAATTAAGCTACTGAATTGTTGGGAGATATTTATTACAGCAGTTAAACATCAATATTCATTTATTCCACTGAATGGCTATTTATTATGTGCCTTTCATGGGGAATATAGAAATGAATAGCCTGGAATTCTTCCCTCAAAAAGTTCTAATTCTACAGTCACCTGGCTGGCTCAATTCGTAGAGCACACAACTCTTGATCTCAAGGTTGTAAGTTCAAGCCCCATATTAGGCGTAGACATTACTTTAAAGAAAAAAAGTTCTAATTACAAATTGGAGAATTAGATGGGAGACTACTTGAGTAAATATGCTACCAATGGACTGCAGTAGGTAACCCACCAAAAACCCTGAATAGACCATTAACCATTACAGAAATCGAAAGAATTAACAGGGGCACCTGGGTGGCTCAGTTGGTTCAGCGCCCAACTTGGGCTCAGGTCCTGATCTCACGGTTTGTGGGTTCGAGCCCCACATCGGGCTCTGTGCTGACAGTTCAGAGCCTGGAGCCTGCTTTGGATTCTGTGTCTTCCTCTCTCTCTGCCCCTCCACTGCTCTCTCTCTCTCTCTCTCTCTCTCTTTCTCTCTCTCTATCTCAAAAATAAACATTAAAACATTTTTTTAAAAAAAGAAAAAAATTAACAAATAAACTTCCTCAATGGCATCAGGCCCAGATTATTTTGTAGACAATTTTTATCAAGCCCATCAATAAAATGATATAGTTAAACTATTCCAAACAGAACAAGATGGAAACCTTCTCAATTTATTTGTGAGTCCAGAATTACCATAACTGTTACAAGAGCCAGATAATAGTGCACACACACAAACAGGATCACCTGAACGTAGCCAATTTAAAAACAATAAAAGTACACCCACCATGTGACTGACCCTTCCACCGCTAGCTATGTATACAAGAGAAATGAAGTCCTATGTCCACACAAAGCTTCGTACCTGAACGTTCACAGCAGCTTTACTTGCAATAACCAAAATTTGAAGCAACACAAATGTCCATCAACAGGAGGATGGATAAACAAATTATAATATATTCATACAATGGAATGATACTCAGCAATAGGAGTGAATGAACTATTATTACCATAGTACCATGAATGAATCTCAAAATTATTGCGTTAAAAGGAGCCAAACACCTCCCCTTCCGCCCAGAAGAAAAAAAAAAAGCATATACCATACATATATATTATGTTTATATAAACTAATCTATAGTCACATAAAGTAGATCAGTGGTTGCTTGGGGGTAGGGGAGATGGGACGGAATTATCAAGGGGCACAAGGGAGCTTTTGGGCATTATGGATATGTTTAATGTCAGGGCGCCTGGCTGGCTCAGTGGGTGGAACATGGGACTCTTGGTCTCAGGGCTGTGAGTTTTAGCCCCATGATGGGTGTAGAGATTACTTTAATTAAAAAAAAAAAAAAAAAAAAAAACAGTGGATATATTTACTGTCTTAATTGTAGCGATGATTTCATGAGTGTATACGTATGTCAAAAATTATCAAAGTGTACATTTAAACTATGGGCAGTTTAATGTGCATCAAGTATATCCTAATAAACCTGTTTAAAAAAAGAAATATCTAGGCAAACACTTCACCCTTCTGAGCATCATCTACATAATGCAGTTATTTTTTTTTTTTTTTTTGGGACAGAGAGAGACAGAGCATGAACGGGGGAGGGGCAGAGAGAGAGGGAGACACAGAATCGGAAACAGGCTCCAGGCTCCGAGCCATCAGCCCAGAGCCTGACGCGGGGCTCGAACTCACGGACCGCGAGATCGTGACCTGGCTGAAGTCGGACGCTTAACCGACTGCGCCACCCAGGCGCCCCTATTTTATTTTTTTTTTAAGAGAAAGGAGGGCAAGTGAGTGAGGGGCAGACAGGGATAAGAGAGAGAGAAGTGGGGCTCACGTGAAGCGGGGCTCAAGCTCACTCGATGTGGGGCTGGAACTCATCAACCGTGAGATCATGACCTGAGCCGAAGTCAGATGCTTAACTGATGGAGCCACCCAGGCACCCCTACAAAATGCAGTTATTATCTGAACTGTTTATCTGTTCATATAAGGATGGGATGAAATAATGATGTAAAAATATTTTGCAAACTGTGAATACGAGAATACAGGGACATTGTATAATCTTTATTACTACTAATGCCATTATCGACAATAGTATTGTCATTACTATCATGGTCACTACAAAAACACTCCATCACCTAGATCTTCTGGCACCTTATTTTTAAGTAATCTCTACATCCAACAAGGAGCTTGAACTTAACAACCCCAAAATCAAGAGTCACATGCTCTACCAACTGAGCCAGTGCCCCAGGAGTTCATCATTTTAACTGAAAAGAAAAAACAAACCCTGCAGGTTCCTAGGGATGGCTGGGAGGAGAAGGTGACAAGCCAATAAATACAGCAAAGTTTACAGTTTACCAGGGAAGTGAGGAAAGACATGTTGTGAAATGCCCAGATACGAAATAGCTAGGGAAGCCAACCACTTAGAAACACCCACCGCCCCCCGCGCCTGGACAAAGTTTGATTTGACTGCAAACACATGAAGGAGCCTGCAAACATAATGAGGGGAGTCTGTGAACATCTCACTGCTGGCACTGAGAATCCATGGTCAGCTCATCTCTCTCTAGATAGACTAGAACTTAAAGAAACTAGATGAGAATAGGGAGTCCTCCTTCCAGGCCGAAAGGAGGCAGAAGGGGATACGGCTTGGAGCACAAAGCAGGCTCCCAGGACTGGAAAAAGCAATAAATAAAAAGGAAAGCAAAGAAGGCCCTTGGATCCTCGGGAAAAGACGAAGGTCCCGACCTTCACACAGATAACTAATTTTTAACACTTCTGTGCTGTCTTTCAAGAAAATTCAAATCTGAACGCAAGAAAAAACAGTAGAGGGATCAATCCATGGCTGGTGAGATTGTCATTTCTCAGGTGGGGAGAGAGCCAGGGTGGAGTCGGGGAGAAGGGAACTAACGTTTGTGAGCACTTACTGTGGCTCAGGCTCAGCATTTTATAAGCATTATATCCGAAGCCCTCCTCCCCTCTCCAGGTCAACATGACATAGCTGAGAGCTGACCTGCAGTGATCAGTCACCAGGCGCTCTGATCTGGGTGCATCGTCTCAGTGAGCCCTTCCCACAGACCAGTGAGGTAGCCACCCGCGTTAACTCCATGTAGTAAGTGATGAAACTGACATGAAAAGTTTTAGTAAAAGGCCTAGGAGCAGACAATAAGAGATTGGCCTCACTTCTGACATCACAGGATGAGCTCACCTAAAAATCAGAGCCAGTCATATTAACTGCCCAGGGGAACACAGGAGACAGCACAGAGCACAGAACAAGATTTCGAAAGGCAGAGGGTTCTGTATCCACGTTTGGGATCAGGTCAGGTGGCCATACGTACCGCATGAGGCCTCAAGAGGAAGGGGGGGCTGAGTGCAGGGGCAGTCTTAGTCCTTCTTACATCAGGCAGACAGTGAGACTGTCTCCAGGAATCCGGAGCATGGTTTCAGCATAGGGAGCTGATTAAACCTAACTTCATCGTCCACTGAGAAGAGAGTAACTGACATAATTTGGATTTGTAACGATATAACTTTCTTCACAGGCTTTCCTTCCTGCTTTAGCTCAAAATACAACTATACAAACTCCAGCGTAGCTCTAGATAGGGTCTTTGGATGGCAGGAAGAAACAGTTTTTCTGCTGGGAAATCCTCTGAAACAGCATGGCATGGTAGCACAGACTTGAGTTTGAATCTTGTTACTGTCACTTAAGTCAAGTGACCTGGGGAAATCAGCTTACCCTTCTGAGCCTATCTCCACGTCTAGCAAATGGAGGTATTTAATACTTCTTGGGCTTGTGAGGCTGCAAAGAGATGTTATATGAGTTATTCATTCTCCTTGTTCTTGGTTCATTGCAGCCACTTTGGCAAGTTAGCTCCCTTTCTCCCCTCTTGCCAACCTTGACTCAGAAGTACTTTATGCAGTGCCTGGGAGGCTCAGTCGTTAAGCATCTGACTCTTGATCTCATAGTTTGTGAGTTCGAGCCCCGAACTGGGCTCTGCTTGGGATTCTCTCCTTTTCTCTCTCTGCCCTTTCCCCGTTTGAGCTCTCTCCATTTCTCCAAATAAATAAATTAATACACTTAAAAGAAGACGGAGGAGGAGGAAAAGGAAAAGGAGAAGAGGAAGAAGAAGCACTTTACAAAGTGGGGCATCAGAGCGCCCCATCAGGACTCCTGGAGACGGCAGCAAGGAGACCCTGCATTCAGCCTGGGGGAGATACAGATAAGAGCCTGCAGAGGAACTGACTCTGGAAGCTTGCCCTAATCTCAGTGCTGAGGAAGGACCATCACAGCCTGGGTGCCTGTGGCATCCCAAATAGCCATCCAGTTCAAAAGGAATGGGGTTGTGGGACGGGGCAGCAAAATGGAACCTAGATGAGGAACCTAACCAGGATTTCGTGTGGGTGTTCCACACCTTCCTGCTGGCTCTGCCAGGTGCCCTCCTCTGGGTTCTGGCCACCTCCCCAACATACCTCTCCCTTGCCTTACAGGGCCCAGAGAGCCTCAGGCCCTCCCCACTTCTTTTCAGCTGTCCCCTCACCCTGGTCCCTGGTGTTCCTCTCCCCCAAGACTGGCTATAAAGTGGAATGCAGCCACCCCGGTGGTCCTTCCGCTCCTTGCTACTCTTGGCCGTGTTGAGGTACAGAGAGCACAGACATGGAGAGTCCCATCCCCTCCTAAGCCTCCATTCACTCATCTGTAAAAGAGGACCCACCCCCTTTTAAGGGTTTTACTAAGATCTCTACAGGAAGCAGCCAAGGGAGTGACAAAGTTAAGCAATGTGAGAAATTTACAAAGATTCCAGAAAGTACAAAAAAATTCTTGGCAGTCCCTATTTACATGGACATTTAGAAAGGGTTAGAATTATATTATCATTAATTTTAAAGAGCAAGTTGTAGAAGAGTCTAATGTATATATGTATACACGTGTGTGCACACATATTCATAGAAGTTTCATTAGTTATAAAAATTAAAGAAGGGAAATTAATAGTTAGCAATGGTTTATCTCTAGGGTTTGAGATTAGGATGATTAAATGGCTTCTCTTTTTACTTTGTATCCTTCTGTATAGTTTAATTTTTTTAATGGGTATATATTGGTACTTTATTTTACAAGTAACTACTGTAACAAATAAAACAATAAAAATGTAAATCAATGGTGCTAACCAGACCTTTCTCTCTCACACCCCTGCTCTTCCCTTTTATCCCTGAAAATGTAGGTTTATTAGTTTTCCTTTTTCACCACTGACCACCCCACACCCCCATCCTTAGAAAAACAGGAAAAGTAATAGACATAAAAGAGCAAATCCCTCGAGTTCCCCAGACTCAAATGGGCTCAATTATGTCCCTGAAGAGCAGTGTCTTATTTCAAAGTGCCCTCCCCCCCATAAGCAGGAAATGTCAGGTTAGACCATGCCTGAACACCTGGTCTCCAAGAGTGAAAACCAAACTCCATCTAAACTTCAGAGATGCCAGAGGACAACAAGGACTTACCAGCTGCCAAGGATAGTGAGAGAACATCTACCTCCCAGTCCCAGTCCTACCGCTGTCAGCTGTGTGACCATGGATAAGGCCCTTCTTCTGAGGCTCTATTTCCCCATTAACTGTGGGTGACAATGCCAACCATTAAGATTGTTGACTAGATCAAACAAGGTCATGCAAGAAGCATATTTTTTTTTCTTTTTTTACAGTTTATTTTTGAGAGAGAGACAGGGCATGAGCAGGGGAGGAGCCTAGAGAGCAAGACACAGAATCTGAAGCAGGCTCCAGGCTCTGAGCTGTCGGCACAGAGCCCAACGTGTGGCTCGAACCCATGAACCGTGTGACCTGAGCCAAAGTCGGATGCTCAGCTCAACCCTGGAAATCCAAACCATGAAGGGCGTGTGAACACACCCAGCGTCAGATCCCTGCCTGGAGCTGTTCTAAGTGAGTTTTGCAATCTGCCAGTATTATACTATGTTCTGGCTGCAGACTTCAGGTTCAGGGCACAGGAAGGAGCAGCTGGTAAGGAAGCCTGCTAACTCCTCTTTCCTGCCCTTTCCAAAACATCTCTTCACCGAGGCGTGGCTGGAACCCAGAGGAAAGCAGGTAGGGTGTGTCCAGGAGGCAATGCCAGAGCACCGGAGCCTGAGCCCCGAGAGACCCCGCTCAGCTCTGTGACATGAGGCAAGCTGCCACTCCACCCTGGGGTTCATCCCCCTTTCTACAAAATACCGGAGTCGGATAAGAACAGGACTCTGTGGCTCCATAACCACAGTCATTCTGTGCCTGCCAGTTGGGCAGTGGAGCTTCCGACAACAGAGGGACCATTGAGAGCCAGGATAGGAGCCTCTGGAATTCCCACCAGCTTTTGTCAGGGGCAGACACAGGCAGTTTTTCTTCCCTTTGGTCCCTGTGTCCTGCCCTAAGTGTGCTGAAAAGCCATGAACTCATGTTTCTTTTCCTCCCAGAAGGAAATCGGAAGCTGGGGAGGCAGACAAAAGGACAGTGCGGCATAATGAGAAGATGGAGGGAGGCCGGGAGCACCCAGTACACGGAGTTACTGCAGGAGGCCAGGAGGGAAGACATGTACACCAAGATCAGACAAACCAAACTTTATTCAGAAAAGCAAATTAGTCATCACAACTAAACTATTAAATGAGGCACATCGGTCCCCTCTCGCCACCGGCCCTCACCCCACCCACTCCCACCCTCTCTATTGGCCTTTGTAGAACACTAGAAAATTCCTTTCCTGGGTCCGCAAGCGGTCCTAGACTTTTGGACTGGTAGGAGCCCACAGTGGTCTCGGGCTGGACTGAATCCTGGAGTCTAATGAGGGAGGCCAATGAGACTGTCTCCAGTATTCAAAAATTCTGGGCCAGGTCAGGTAGCCCTTTCCACGGTACAGGGTCTCAAGGGGAAGGAGGGGGTGGGGGTGGGGGAGGGGGCCGTTTTACAGGTCCTTCTCACATCTCGAGAGGCAGCTGGAGGCCAAGCAGGAAGGCACATCTAGAAGAGCCAGTGAGCTCTGGAATGTTTCAGGCACATCTGGATGGATAAGGTAGCATGAAGGAAGGCCAAGGAGATGTCTACTCCTGAGTAAGGTCGCCTGGCCACAGACAGAGCACCGTGAGCAGGGGGACTCAGAAGAGATCCTCGGGGGGCTGGTTCTGAGCTGAATACTCAGCTTAAATGGTGATCTGAAAAAAGAGAAAAAGAAAAAAGCTGGAGCCAAAACCCACTGTTTAGAGGACAGAGGTGCACGGCTCAGTTCCAGGTGTCTGGAATCTCGTGCCCAAGTAAGTCAGCACAAGGAGAATCAGGATTTCTCTTGTGTTACAGTAAAACGAATCTTCACTCATCTCGGATCGGATCTCCCGCTGGATAGTGTTGGAGGAAAGCTGCCGGGCAGAGGTCGTCGTTGGCTCTCCCCACTCCGCAGCCCTCTGCTGGCCCAGGCCAGAAAGGCGTCCCCTGCCCGGGGAAGCAAGCCCGGGGGGAGAGGTCGCATGACCGCATGACCGGCTATGGGAACCTCCACGGCCTCAGCAACGTGGAAACCTGCAACAGAAGAACCGAAGTCACTGGGCGTCCCACGCACCTCCAAGTACCCCGGCAAAGCCCAGCCCCAGGCTCTGGCTGGCACCAGTGGTGAGAGCTGAAGGAACCGGTGCCCCTCCCGGAGTAAGGCAGCAGGACTCCAGCCTAAATGAGACAGCGAAGGGCTCGGTGTTCCAGGGTTTCCCGAGGGGCAGAAGATAACAGTAACAACAACGACCACAAAAATAACCACAATTTTCACGGGGACAGAGTTTCAGTTTTGCAAGATGAAAACCGTTCTGAAGATGGATGGTGGGTGACAGCTGCACAACAATGTGAAAATGCTTAATGCCACCCAATTGTACCCTTTAAAATGGTTGAATGGTCAATTTTATGCTAGGTATATTTATACTTCACCCCAACTTTTTTTTAAAGTAACCACATTAACAGCATCTAACATGTATTGACTCCCTACTGTGCACAGTCCAGCCCGGTCCTGAAGAGACCAAACTGCCAGAGTCCAGATCCGAGCTCCCCAGTCAGAGCCCCGAGACTCTGGGCAAGATACTTAACCTCTCTGTGCCTCACCTCCCTCCTAGGCAACATGGGAGCACCAGAACTCACCTCAGTATGGTTGTTCAGAGAACGAAACACATGGCACGTGCCTCAGGCAGTGCCAGGCACAAAGGAGCCCTGGATAGATGCTGTGACCCTCCACACAAATGCAACAGCAAAGCCTCACACCTCTCTGCCTAGGCTTTAAAAACACACTCACGCAAACACACTCTGGCCTTCCCTATTCTAGTTTCTAATCCAGACGTGGCGGAACTTTTTCAAAGAGCAGATCTTTGAAGGATTTAGCATAAAGGCTGAATTAGCACAACTCTTGGGACACTGTGGTCACCTGTCCAACTTGCTCCGAATAAAAACCTCTTAACTTTCAGAAAAGGGAGCTCTGTGCGTTTCATTCCGAGGCCTATCACCCCTCCAGAAAAATCAAGAAGCACCTTACCTTACGGAGGCTGGGCCAGCTGTTCACCCCAGCTTCGGAGTTTTCTTCTCTTTGGTGACTGTGCCCCACTCCTGCCAGTTGGTCACAGTCAATGCCAGCATCTCTTACAGGTAATGTTCCGATTGACTTGGAAACCACCTGGATGACTTTGGCTTCATTTTGCAAACAACGTAGAGGAATGTTCAGATCCACCAGTTCCCAGGTCTCTCAGGGGCCTGGCAGGGACAGCCATCTTCTCCCTCACTGGGTCAGGCCCTCCCTCAGCGACAGAAATTCCCTGGTAAATAAAAGGAGCACCCCAGATTTTCAATCATACTGTAGCCAGTGGGTTGTATCCCTTAGGAATGAATGACAGCCAGGCCCGCACAGGGATGCTTGGAAGCCTTAGGTGGCAAAAACTAATTGGTCCAGGTCCATTGGCAGTTAACACTGTAAACTAAATTACTTGGGCTTCTTTTACAGCTGGACTTCTCAGAACCTTTGATATGCTAACGAGCCTCGTGAATCTCCAAGAGGAGATAGCACCTTTGAGAAACCCATTTGGCAGTGAAGCCCCCTTTTAGAGGATAGCTCCTGAGCCAGGGCTCCTGGGAACACCCACTGCTCTAATGTAAACTGCTGGACTGGGAGTCTGGAAACAGGGTTCTAATGGGAGTCCGCAAACGGGGTTCCAATCTTATTCTGGCTTTCCCAAGAGCAAGGGGTGAGGCTCACCCTGACATTCCTTACGGTCCTGTGGGATCCCTAAAGCAAAAAGAAACTGGGAGGTGGGGAGTGGCGGAGTAGAAGCCCGTGAGAGGAAGGCTGGTAAGGTGAGGCCTGAGAAAGTCGTGTGCATTTGGGCCTGGCCTCCAAGAACCGCGAGGACAAAGGCTGAACAGGCAGAGGGAGAGAAGACTCCAAAGGTGCAAAGGTGCAGCCCGCGGGCCTTTCCAATCCATCCTCACCTCTGCAGACAGGCCCCACCCCAACGTCACAGCACAGACTGCGCTGGATGCTCACACAATCCCAAACTAAAACGAAAACTCTTCGCTCATCCCAGGACCCGTGCAGGCCTGTCCCCAGCTCCGCCCGCGGCTGCGAGCCTGCCCTTCACGGCACTCGAAGCTGGAAGAGGGGCCAGGGAACGGGGGTGCTCTTCCGACCGCGGGGTGGGGAAGGAGGGGGCAGTGGCGCAGCCAAACGCTCGTTCCAATTGGGAGCCTCCCCCGGATCTACGCGGCGCCTGTACACGTCTCGCTCTCGGCAGGGAAGGGAACGAGGAACCGCGAGGTTTCGCTTCGGGCGGCCAGGCTGAGCGTGGGGGCCACCTCCTCGGACGTGGCCTTGCCCGGGTCCCTGGAAACGAACGGCGTGGGCGGCGGCGCTGCCGTCGGGCGGGAACTGAGGGCCAGGGCGCCTGGGCGCGGGGGGCGGCGGGAGCGCGGGGCAACGGGTGGGTGCCGGGGCGCACGGGCGCGGGGCGGCGGCGGCAGGAAGGACGGGGGCGTCGGTGTCGGGAGGGTCCCCGCCCCGCGGCGCGGCGGCTCACGCCACCTCCTGCTCCCCCTGGTAGCGGCGGCAGCAGCCGTAGAGCGCCGAGAGCAGGTAGAGGCCGAGGCAGAGGCCGCCGCAGACGGCGGCCGCCAGGAAGGCGTGGTAGGCGCAGGCCATCTGGTAATCCTTGAGGTTGCAGTAGCTGTGGCTCTGCGTCTGGGAGATCATGATGCCCGTCGCGGCGCCGTAGAGCGCGGCCGCCAGCAGGTCGTGCGCCACGTTGACCACGAGCCAGCGCGAGCCCAGCACGGGCACCAGCTCGTGCTTGCCCAGCAGCGTGAGGAAGTAGAGGCCCAGGGTCAGCAGCCAGAAGAGCACCGACACGAAGAGCGCGAAGTGCACGGGGCCCTGGTACCGGCTCGTGGCGATGGTGATCCAGAAGGCGGCGCCGGCCAGCAGCTGGAGCAGCCGCAGCACGCCCAGCGGGCCGCGCAGGAAGGCCCGCTGCAGGCGCACCGCCCCGCGGACCGCGCGCGCCTGGGGCGGCGGCTGGCGCGGGGGCGGCGGGAGCATGGCCCCCGG
>NC_064818.1:54767815-54811445 GCF_023721935.1 Panthera uncia | reverse complement strand
CCCGAGCAGCGGAATGGCGGCGCCCGGCTCGCGGGGGCGGCCCGGCCGACGTGCCCGCGGCGGCCTCCGCGCGTCCTTCCGAGACCTCCCGGCGCTTCCTCTCCCCTTCTCCCCACCCTTCCTCCCCTCTCTCCTCCCCACAGCCCTCCTCTCTTTCTGTCTCCCTCTCTCCACCCCTCCTACCCGCCCTTCCCCTTCTCCTCCCCGTCTCCACCCCCGCTCGCTCCTCCAGGCTTCCAGCCACCTCTTTTTGGGCCTCGCTCACCACCCCGGCCCCCCTTTTCTGCCGGCGCCAGACTCCCAGCTCGGATTCCTTCCTCCCCGGGGCGCGGCGGAGGGCACTCGCACCCCCCAGCCGACCGCGGGCCTTCCGCTCTGGCAGCCCCGGCCAAGTTTGGCACATCTGGGGCCCCCCTGCCCGCCCGGCTTCCCCTGCTCCGGTCCAGCTTCGGAGGGGAAAGCTGTCTTCTGGAGCGTTCTCTCAGCCTCTCGCTGGGCCCCTTTCTTACTACTTTCTCTTGCCCTAGCGCCCACCCGGGCCCCCTGGTCTTTTCCTGGCGCTGGAAGAGAGCAGTGCTGGTGTTGAGCTGACATCCGTTCTCACGTGGACGTCTGGAATATGCTACCAGGGTCCACCTCGGACTTCTCCTGGGCTCTCAGACATCAGAGAAAGGGACCGGCACCCGCCAGAGGCCCCACTGCCCCTCCCACACACCACAAAACCAAGTCCTGTCGGTCCATCCGACTTTTTCCAAACCTCCTTGCCATCCAGGCTTGCCCAGATTAAAAATGTGCTACCCAACATGGCCGGGACACGGACCCCGGGGTAAGAGACAGCAAGGCCCGTGTGCTTAACTGCTAGGCAAAATGGCCGGTGGTGGAAGCTGATGATGCTTCACACCGTCCTTTACCTGTACGCCCATTTAAGCGTCAAGACAGCCTCAGAGATACACACGATTATTTTCCTGGTTTTATCGAGGAGGAGAAATGAGGGCTAGAGGGGCTAAGACAAGAAGCTGGTAATCGCAGCTGGTCTCTCTTCTCTCTCCATCCCATCCAACCTTTGTGCACTGTGTGACATCTTTCTAAAGCACAGTCCCGTTGTTGCCCTGCTTCCTCCACTGACCACGGGATAGAGTTCTATCTCTTCTGGGGGGCAGATTTCACAAAATGGCTCCAACTGACTTTCACTTTCCTTGTTTTCCACTTTCTTCCCTTACCCACACTCCCATCCAGCATGCCAACCCCACCAAACCTCTGAAGTTCACCCGAATAAGCTCAGAATGCCCTTCATCCCCAGGCCCGCACTTGGCTGGCAAACTCCTACTTATCCTTCAACTCCCGGTTTAGATGCTCCTCCCTTTGGTCCAGCCTCCCACACTGTTGATTCCCGGCTCGTCAGGCCCTCACTTGGTGCATCCATTAGTTCTCCAGTACTTCAAGTCTGGTACGTTGCAACTGTTGGCTGTCACCTCTATCTGCCTTTGCCTGGCATGTAGGAGGCTCAGTAAATGTCAGCAGAGTGGATGACTGAGTGGTAGCAATGAGGGAGTGTGGGGCAAGCTGAGGGCAAAGTACAGGCTAACAGCAGCCCCCACCCCCCGCCAGGTGGGATGTGCGTGGTATTCCTCGGACACTCCTGGCTGCCCAAGAACAGGGGAAAGGAAAGAGCAAATGGCTGACGGACAGAGGTCACGGTCACGCAGGACAGGAGTCTCCTTCAGTTTACGGAAAACTTAGTAAATTGCAAGAAAAAGCTAATCTTATCCGTAGCCTTATCTCCAGACCTGTAGAGTCCGTTTCCTGGAGCCCTAATATCACCCTCATCAAGATGTAAGGGGGTTGAAGTGCTTCCCACTTAAGTGATGTGGGAAACAAAGGCAAATGAAAAATCCCCTTACTGTCGACAGCCCATTGGTAAGTCCTTGAAACAGGCAGAGTGACCCTCCTGTAGGAGCTCAGCTGCCTTGATGGTGACACTTTGCTAGGGGCAAAAGGCAATCTTGGCCTAACATTACCCCAACCTCCAGGATCCTGTAAGTCTTCTTTAACATATAAAAATTCCTTTGGAAACTTCCTTTATCTCAACTCTGCCAAGGTATGTGCTGGCAATCATAGTATTATGATTATGACCCCCTGATATACGTCTGAAGGCTGTTATGACTGAGGTTTTACTAAACAGTAATAAATGGTGTTTCCCTAACAACAGCTAGCCCCTCAAGGTCCTGGAAATCCTGCTTCCAAAATTCCTTAGAGATTTACGCTGTCCCTGCCCCCCTCCCAAGCTGAGAGTGTGTAATCAGTTACCCATCACAACCCCAGTGCAGCTCTTCCTGCCCACAAGTCCTGTCCCTGTGCTTTAATGAAATCACCTTTTTGCACCAAAGATGTCTTCAAGAATTCTTTCTTGGGGCGCCTGGGTGGCTGGGTTGGCTAAGCATCCGACTGGGGCTCAGGTCGTGATATCAGGGTTTGTGAGTTCGAGCCCCACGTTGGGCTCTGTGCTGACAGCTCAGAGCCTGGAGCCTGCTTCAGATTCTGTGTCTCTCTTTCTCTCTGCCCCTCCCTTGCTCATTCTCTCTCTCCTTCTCTGTCTCTCTCTCTCTCTCTCTCTCTCAAAAATAATAAACATTAAAAAAATTTTTAAACAAAATAACTCTTTCTTGGCCATAGGCTACAGACCCCCATCATCACCCCCAAAACCCATCATTTGGTGCCCTTAACAGGGGGCTTCGAGTCTTTTCATCTGGACTCTGAACCAGTGCAAACCTGGTGAGTACTTTCTCTTTTCTTCCTTTATTCTCATTTCAGGGGCTTTTTGAGAAGTATGGCCTTATTGGGACACTTCTATGTGGATTGCTCAGGCTGCAATCCGGTCCCCCGTGGCAACTCTACAGGGAGGAGAAAGCCTGCCATCTGGCTGAAAGTTAGTACTCCGGCCAGAATGGTAATAAGACCCAGAAACTTGATGCCCTCTCTTTATTCCTGTCCTCATATAAAGTTGTCTGTCTTGGGCATGGGACCACCACCTAAGTGATTAGCGTGGCTGCTGATCTTAAGACTCCCGTGTGAGGTTTCCTCCTTATTGGTCTAACGTGATCCCCTCCACATCTCTTCAGTTGTGGGAACCGCAAAGAAACTGAGAGGGCCCTCTTACCTTGGGGACAACGCACACTTTAGTCCCCTAGCTGACCCTACCTCCAGAACTAGTCCCTCATCTCCTGGTCATGGGACGTGTCCACTGGCCCCCTGGCTTGGTGAGCTGGTCTGTCTCCCAGCAGACTGTCACTCTTGGTGGGAGAAAGTTTATGTGGCTTCTCAGGGGCTAATGCCCCTCCCTGCCAACACAGCCCCGCCTCCAGGGACTTGAGAAAGCTCAGAATGCACATCTTAAGTGAATAAAAGGGGAAGTAAACATCGTATCTGTGTGAGATGACATAGTATAGAGGCTTAGGTGCAAACCTGGAGGCAGACTGCCTGGCTATGCATCACTGCTCCACCACTCCCTCTTGCTGGGCCAGGGGTGGGGGGATGGGAGGGTACTTAACTGCTTTGTGCCTCAGTTTCCTCATCTGTGAAATCCTTTCAGCCATGGACGCCAAACGCCTGTTAGACACTGGGCACCATTTTAGGGTCTAGGGATACATAATATATATGCAATCATTGTTAATTGAATGCCTGCTATACTGTAGGCACAGTTTTTTTAAATTTTATTTTAACATTTATTTATTTTTGAGAGAGACAGACAGAGTGCAAGCAGGGGAGGGGCAGTGAGAGAGGGAGACACAGAATCTGAAGCAGGCTCCAGGCTCCGAGCTCTCAGCACAGAGCCCGACGCGGGGCTGGAATCACGAATCACGAGATGGTGGCCTGAGCCAAAGTCGGACACTTAACCGACTGAGCCACCAAGGAACCTCTCTAGGCACTTTTTTTTTTTTTTTTTTTTTAAGTAAGCTCTACGCCCAGTGTGGGGCTTGAGCTCACTGACCCCAAGATCAAGAGTCACATGCGATACCAACTGAGCCAGCCAGGTGCTCCTATATACTCTGATTTGCTGGTGGGGAACCCAGGATTCAGAGGGTTAAGGGAGGCGAACATGTTCAAGGAGCTGACGGAGCAGCCCAGGCGTGGCTGGCTCCAGGTCCATATTCAAAGTGCTTATATATACTTTCCGGTATTTTATTCTCAGCTGTTATTACAGGGATCCAGAAAAGTTATGTAACTTGCTCAGAGAAACAGAACTAGCGAGTATCAATGTGAAGACTCAAAACTAGGTCTTCTGGTGCCAATTCTGGGGCTTTCCTCTCAGCATCCCTCAGCAGCTCCTGGAGGGACATTCTCAATGTTCTCAGGGTACCAGTCTTGAGAAGGGCTGGAGCGAGGACGGGCAGCTGGCGGCCGAATCTGGGTGCGGGGCTGATGACGAAGTTGTGCCGCACAAACTATCTCTGTGAGCAGGGGACCTAACCAAATAAACATTTAGAGTGAGAGAAAAGAGTCCTTCCTCTTCTAAAAAAGGCATCTGGAGATTTAAGGGTGGAGCGCCACCTGGTGGGCACAAACCTTCAGCCTCACAGCTAAGTCCAGCTCCTTACAAGGAAGCCAGTGGTGGCTTTGGGAAGATATTTTTAGCCTCTGGAATCCTGAAGACATTCCAAGGGGCAGTCCGGGAGACTCTGCAAAAGCGTAAGCACGCCAGATCGTGATTCCTCCAAAACAAATATGGTCTAAGCACCTGCTGGATGCAAACGATCTGGGTGTGGAGTGTAGGAATAAGGAGCACCCACTCATGCCCTCACAGTGTTTGCACTCTTCTGGTAGTGGAGGGACAGCTGTGGACAGAAAAGAGGGAGGAAGATGCAAGGAAATACAAAAGGGAGAAGGCTGGGGAAAGCTTTCAGAATGAAGTGCCTTTAGAGGGTGGATAAAATTTTGACAAGCAGAGATGGGGGCTAGGCATTGTTGGGCAAGGCAGTCTACCACGGGTCCTGAGCGGCAAAGGATGCAAAGCCACGGCCGCCTATTCGTTTGCCAACCATTTCTCAGTGTTGTGTTCTGCAGCCGGCAACTTTGAGGGAGGAGGGAACATCTCCTCCAAGACAGCAGGCTTGCTTATTGCTTACGATAAAAGTAGCGGCAGTAGGAGGGGACAGCGGTGGGTTTCCCAAGCTCAGCGCTCCGCAGCTGTGACACAAAGCTCTCGCATGTGTAACATCCCTGTGAAACTAGGGAACAAGGGAAAGAGACATACTGATGATGCTCACCCTGCTTCCTGTGCCAGGAGTGGCAAATTCTTTGTGTCCGACTCAGGAAGCCACGCCTTCTGCCAGCATTGAAACAACAGCAGTCTAGCTTATTGGCTTGTAAGCGGGATAAATCCCAGACCCTGACAGGTGCTGTAGGCAGAGGGCACGGTGTGAGCAAAAGCAGGGACTAGGCTGTTCGGGGAACAGGAAGTGCTGAGGCCGAATACTCAAAGCCCCAAAGCAAAGGACTTTCAGTATGCCCAGAACAAGAAGGAATGCGTGGCCCCCCGGAGATCCCATGACCAGCTCTTAATGTTCAGTCAGTTCTGTCTTCAGTCTCTGGGCTACGGGCAATGTACCGCATATATAGACTCAACTCACCTTGGTTTAATACCTGTTGAGCTGGCACTTGACACAAATTAACTAACAACAGAGGCAAAACTCATAGCGAGGAAGTATATGGGTGCTGGGACCTGCAGAATCTTGCCTTGAATCTTATCGTTAAATTACTAAATAAACATTTCCTGAACACTTACCACGTCTATACCTGGCATTAGGCTACAGTCGTATACCTGGGTTGGAAGAGGCCTTAAAGATCATTTACCCCAGGCTTCTCATTTTATGGAGGGGTAACTAAGGCCTGGGGAAGGTAAGTGACCTGGCCCAGGTCACACAGCTGATTGATGACATGAATGCCAGATTTAGAACTTAGGTCTTCTGACTCACAATCCACTGTTTACTTGGGGCAGGGGCCCTGTATGCCAGCCCAGGACGTGAGCTCTCATCTGTCAGTCAAGTGGCTCATACCTCCAGGCCTGTTCCCGAGGGAACTCCCACCAGGCTGTAGGAACAGGGGCCTCTGGAATGGTGGATGGGGCCCCCTCTGGGTGGAGTTGGGTAGGAATCTGGGTGGCTCTTGTATTTGTTATCCCAGCCCCCACAGAGTACCTGGCCTTTGCTGGAGCTGCGAGGCAGCCTGGATTCTGGGCACCTTTGGGCAGATGGAAGCAAGGGGCCCCGGGGGCGTGGAAGTGATAAGGGCATTGGACTCTGGCAAAGCTCAGCCCTCACGCTCCAGGAGAAGCTGGCCAGGACCAGACTAGGAGCCGCAAGTACCCTCTGCGGCTTATCTTTGCGTGAAGCCGCCCAGAACGTTGGCTGGCAAGGCTGGGTCCCTAAGACTAAGTAACCGTGAGTGACCAAGATAGATGTCCCTGAGACTTCGCCATGAATCCGCCACCCATGAGGTGCCGAAGATCACCTCCTACTGGGACCCATCATGGGGATGTGCAGACCTCAGCAGACCGCATTCCTGAGGAAAGGAAGGGCCTCACCTATGAGGATAGACACCTGGAGCCAGGATGGATTGAATCAATCACCACCAGCCTGCCAGTCAGCCTTGGATAAAAGCGGCAGTGGCTCAATAGTAAGAACCAACATTTGAAAAGTGCCTTCCATGTGCCAGGCACCATGCCAGGTGCCGTCCACACTTGTCTCGCTTACTTCTCACAATAGCTCTGTGACGGAGGGTCATTAAAACCACTTCCACTTTTAAAATGAGGAAACCGAGGCACAGGGAGCTTATGTGACTTATCTAATGGCACACATCCAATGGAGAATGGAATTCAAATATGTGATCCCCAAGTCCAGATGTTTTTTTTTTAATTTTTGAAAAATGTCTATTTATTTTTGAGAAAGAGCGGGAGTTGGGGGAGGGGCAGAGAGAGAGGGAGACACAGAATCTGAGGCAGCTCCAGGCTCTGAGCTGTCAGCATAGAGCCTGATGCGGATCTTGAACCCACGAACCGTGAGATCATAACCTGAGCTGAAGTCACAGGTTTAACCGGCCGAGCCACCCAGGCGCCCCACTAAATCTGGGCTTTTAATCAGTGCGTATATCTCGGACTTCAGCCTTGGTCTTGGAGGACACATCAGAGGACTGCCCCTGAACGGCGACAAAGAGACCGATCCCTGTTGTAGAATGGTCAGCAGGCAGGGGGCCAGGCAGGAGGCCGCGAGAGTGGGTGTGGCTGTCACAGGTCCCAAGATCTGCACCTGGGGAGCCTGTGTATGCTGTTTCCATACCTTAGCTTACCATGTAAGGGTCTCCGGGAAGGGGTGATTTGTCCCCTTAACTCTCTACCTCATCCACAGCTGGAGCTTTAAAGCCAGAGGAATGAGGCCCAAAGGCTGAGTTAGAGCCCAGGGTTGCCATCAGATGACACTTTGTGCTGAGTGTTTCACCTGCGTCTCCTCCTTGGCCCTGGCAACAGCCATGGGGGATAGGTAATTCATTATTTCCACTTGACAGTTGAGGAAAATGAGAGGCAGGAAGATTAAGGTAGGAACTAAATTTAGATTTTTAGACCACTGGAAACACTACATCTGTCTGAGATTCCCTGAACCTACTTTAACCATGAACTTGCCCCTTAGGTCCAGTCTCATAAGACCCTTTATAAGACATTATTCACTGAAACCACGGAGCAAAAGCAAATGTGGTCTCTCCTCCACTACCCCTTGGTCTCCAACTCCCATTACCACTGGGGCTTCTTACGGATGGGGAGCATCATGGAGATTTTCTCCAACTCTGGTTTTCGCTCTACTGCCAAGAAAGCCTACCCCCCATAACCTAGACAGGCAGAGTGGGACACGGCTGCCGTGGCTGAAAGAGATCAAACCCACTAGAAGCCACTAGAGACCAAGGGGATCTTGTCCTGACCCACCAGGAAGATGCCAAAATGGCTAATGTCATGGCATTCAGGAATCAAGAGAAGAGCGAGAGTCTTCAGTGGCATCGAAATGCTTTAGGAGGCCTGCCTATCTCTCCCATGGCAGTCTTCTGCCTGTACCCACAGCCCCTGTCGGAGTGGTGGCTCTAGATATAGATGGTATATTTCTGCTATGAAGCTCTGCCTCTACTTCCCCACCTCCACGTCTGACCCAAGCTGGACCTATCAGATTCCTTCTTTTGGAATTTGGCCAAATGGTCATTTCTAAATGGAGCTTGTGCTGCAGTAACCAAAGTCAGCGCATGAGGCAAATTTAGGGGGAACAGAAATTCTGAGTTGGCAGAGGAAGCTGATCTGCAGAGAAAAGGGCAGTGTATTAGGGTTGTCTGCAGAAACAGGATGGATGGATGGATATAGATATACATACACATACAGATTTATTATAAGAAATTGGTTGGTGTAGTTATGGAGGCTGATAAGTTCCAAGATCTGCAGTCGGCAATGTGGAGACTCAGGAGAGCCATGGTGTAGTTTAGTCTAAAGGCTGCAGTCTCAAGATATAGGAAGAGTCAGTGTTTCAGTTAGAGTCCAAAGGTGGGAAAAACAAGCAAACAATGTCTCAGCTCAGACAGTCAGGCAGGAGAAAGTCTTTCTTTCTTTCTTTTTCTTTTTTTTTTTTTTTAATTTTTAAGTTTATTTTGAGAGAGAGATAGAGAGCACAAGCTGGGGAAGGGCAGAGAGAGGGAGAGACAGAATCCCAAGCAGGTTCTGTCCCATCAGCGTTGAGCCCAACACAGGGATCAGACTCACAAACTGTGAGATCATGACCTGAGCCGAGCTCAAGAGTCAGACACTTAACCAACTGTGCCACCCAGGCACCCCGTTCTTTTGTTTTTTTGTTCTATTTTTTTAGTGTTTATTCATTTTTGAGACAGAGAGAGACAGCATGAGCAGAGGAGGGGTGGAGAAACAGGGAGACACAGACTCTAAAGCAGGCTCCAGACTCCGAGCTGTCAGCACAGAGCTGGACGCGGGGCCCGAACCCACGAACCATGAGATCATGACCTGAGCTGAAGTTGGACACTCAACCAGCTGAGCCACCCAGGCGCCCCTCTTTTGTTTTTTTAAGTGTTACATTTATTTAAGTAATTTCTACAGCCAACGTGGGGCTCGAACTCACAATCCTGAGATCAAGAGTTGCACAGTCTTCCGACTGAGCCAGCCAAATGCCCCAGGAGAAAGTCATCCTTACTTGTGAGAGGGTCAGCCTTTTTATTCTATTCAGGCCTTCAACTGATTGGACAAGGCCCACCCACGTTAGAGAGGGCAATCTGCTTTACTCAGTCTACCAATTCAGATGTTAATCTCATCCAAAAACATCATCCAAAAACACCCTCACAGACACACCCAGAATAATGTTTGACCAGATATCTGGGTACCCTGTGGCCCAGTCAAATTGACACATAGAATTAACCAGTACAGCGGGGTGCCTGGGTGGTTCTGTAGGTTAAGCCTCATGAGCTGATAGCGCAGAGCCTGCTTTAGATTCTCTGTCTCCCTCTCTCTTTGTCACTGCCCAGCTGGCACACACTCTCTCTCAAAGATAAATAATAAATAAATAAACATTAAAAAAAAAGTAACCATCACAGGCAGCTCTGCAGAGACGAAAGATGATGAGGAAGAACAGTTGCCTATGACTTACTCCAGGTTGTTCAGTGAGACTTCATTTCTGTGCGCTTACTGTTGCTTTACAGTAACCTCCTTCCCCACTTCTTTACCTGAGATAACGAACAGATTTCTGTTTCTTATGATGGCACCTTAATGAAGCAAGGAGGGTTCGGATCCTAACTGTTCGGGTCTGACTCCTAGTTCTACTCTGCGGAGGTTTAAAAACAAAATGGCTCCAAATTCTTTGATTCCTCTTCCATCAAGAGGTTGGGTCTATGCTTCTTCCCCTGAATCTGGGTAAGCTTGTGACTCGGTTATAACTAAGAGGATGGCAGAAACCACACTGTATGACTTTTAAGTTCTGTTCAAAAGACAAAGCCTCTCCTGCCTGATTCACGAGAACTCATATTTGTAGCCCTGAGCCGCCATGGAAGAAGCCCATGTTCTAGGTCACATTGACAAGCCACTGAAGCACTCCAGTCAGAAGTTCTGGCCTTCAAGTTCCCCCAGCCTGGGCACCAGACATGAGAAATGAGCTTTCAAATGATTCCAACCCCTGGCTGTCAAGGCAACGTCAGCATTCAAGACTTCCAGCGGATGTCCTGACATTGTAGAGTAGAGACAAGCCGCTTCCTCCGTGCACTCTCTGAATTCCTGTGTATCATTCGTGCTTTTTATTTTCTGTGTGTTATGATGTTTTGACATCTCGGGACCTTGCAGAGCCAGGGAGGGACTCTCCCTCCCAGATTTTGCTAATTCCTAAAGATAGCAGATCATGTGATGCTGAGCATGCCTCTGACATGCAAACCAACCAATCCTGAGCCCATACTCCAAACCACCTCCTCTATTTTGGTTCTTACACTCCAGGAGGCAACATCCCTCTGCCCTAATCATCCCAGGGGAAGGTATCAGACAATTGGAGACAGTCCCTAAGCCCCGTGCCTGCTGGAATTATTCAAACTATCCTAAACCTGCCTAGCCTGCTTACTTTGCTGCAACCATTTCTTCCCATAAAAACTACAGTAAGAGTTCATGTCCATGCTTTTCTCTTGCTCCTTCTGCCTCCTGAATGACCCTGGTGCTTCGCCATGTGGCCCCACATGGCATGGCCTGTCCCTTCCTCTGGGGAACTGTGAGTAACAAACTGTCTTTTCACTGGCAGCCATCTCCTGATCTGTTGGCCTCACTATTCCTAAACAAAACCAAAATCCCGAGTACATTTTTTTTTTAAGTTTACTTATTTATTTTGAGAGAGAAGGTGAGAGCAGGTAAGGGGCAGAGAGAGGGGGAGAGAGAGAGAATCCCAAGCAGGCTCCACACTGTCAACACAGAGCCTGACGCGGGGCTCCAATTCATGAACCGCGAGATCATGACCTGAGCCAAAATCAAGAGTCAACCGAGATTTGACGAAGAGTTAACCGACTGAGCCACCCAGGAGCCCCGAGCTTGAGTACATTTCAAAACATCCTGACCCACAGAATCCATGAGCATAATAAAATAGTCATTTTATACCCCTCAGTGTTGGGGTGATTTGTTAAGCAGTAGAGGTACCTGGAGGGCACGTTGACATCCTGCAAATCTCTCAACCTCAGCTTCTTCACGGGTTTAATGAGATTAACAGTGTGATTTCACTGGGCTGTTGTGTGGATTCCATGAGATGTAAAGAGCTTAGCGCTCACATGTGTTAGTTTTATTTTCGATATTGTTTTCTGAACGAACTTGGACACCCAGCTCACTGGTTCCCAGTGCATCACTAGATTGTAAGACAGAAGCCTGCTGTCACTTGAGGGTTTTTTTGTTTTTTTGTTTTTTCCACTTGAGGTTCTTTATCCTCGCCAACCTACCAGTCTCGCCATTGTCCACTGGATCAGCCGAAGTCCAATCATGAGATGGAAACCACACGTCATTTGAATAGGGAAACCTCAATACAAGGAATTATTTACTATAATGGAGTGCTGAGGCATTGGCTCACAAGAAGTTAAAGATAACTCTAAAGAACACAGGAAAAGATGATATAAGGAAGAGCCCCTACCCCTAGAGCTGAGATGGACCCTTAAGAAGAGGTTTCTTCCCCCTCCCTCCCACCGAGGCCAAGATTCAGATCTGCTTAGAAAGGACGCAGTAGCTGTGGCTCAGTGGCTGGCAGAGAAGTCTCACTGAGGTGCCGCCGCACTTGTAGAACTTGCCAGAAATTAGCAATGTGGGGTGCTGGGAGCAATTATTCACAGGGAGCGACCTCAAAAGTTATTGCAAAGCCACTCAGGTGGCTCAGGGAAGCTACTAGCCACTGTGTGTTGCAGGCACTGAGCGAGGCGCGCACATTGAGGGAGCCCACACTGCGGGAGCCCACACAGCAGGACCTGGTGCCTGAAAAATCACGTGCACTCCAGGAGCCGGCCCTGGAGAAGCCTCGAAGGCTGCAGGAGCTCAGGGACAGGACACACCAGAACCAAGGAGAGAAACTCTTCCTCCTACGGTGTCTTGCCAGCTCCCTCTACTGACAAAGCTGAGCATTGTGCCAGCTGGAAAAAATATTTGCAGGCCTTTGCTCCGTTATCCCAGAGATAACTGGCACAGTCTACCTCTTTGGAGACGCATCTTCTGTACGCAAACTTTTACACACATTCGGACTTCCATACTACAATGAAACCACTCCTTATTTCCACCGAATGAGATACAGCTCTCTTTCTTGGAAGTTCTCACATCCCCTCTCCAAAATAGGGAGATACACAGTCCCAACAGTCTGTATTCAATACTTCTGAGTTTGCCAGAGTCCCTCAGAATGTACTGTGAACTAAAGACTAAACTGGTAACGTTAACTTCCGATGACTTACAAAACTTACAAATGAAATGAAAATGTGAAGAGAGAGAAAAAGAAACAGGTTACTATGTACCAAACCACCACGTATATACAACAGAAAGAAAACATGCAAAACTACCGCAATCCTTATTTTTATGATTGGCCACAGGGCTGTTGTAAGAACCATTAAGGATTTTCTGGCTGCCTCATTGCTTCTACACTTATTGGTTGGCATTCTACTATAAGGGAGGCCTATTTCGTCTCCTCCGTGTACTCATTTATTCATTTATATATTGCTATGGACTTAGGTATTACTTCACTCATTGGGTTATAATCTGTTACTGTCGTGCTTTGTTTTGATGCTCTGCATTTGCTGATGGGAGCCCTCATCAACTGACTCCTAGTCCTTTTGATGTCTCCATCATTCTCTGAGTACTTCCTTACTTTCCAGCACAAGATGTTCTAGAATCGTCTTGAAATTTCTCAACCCCAGTGGTTGATTCATTTCTCCAAGGAACCGTGGTTCCTTTTGTGGAGCATGGTACTGGGAACTCAGTATGTGGGCTGTAAATGTGCTTATTCCTGCTGCGGTATCATTGCTTCTAGGCCCTCTCGGCAGACCCAGCTGGGGAATGTGTGTGTTTGTGTGTGTTCGTGTGTGTACATACACATGTACACATGTGCACATACACATTTAAACATATGCATACATTTACGACTCACTTATTTCTGTATCTACTTATCTGTTAAAAACCGTGAGTTCAGGGGCGCCTGGGTGGCTCACTCGGTTAAGTGTCTGACTTCGGCTCAGGTCATGTACTCAGGTTTGTGAGTTTGAGCCCTGCATCGGGCTGTGTGCTGACAGCTCAGAGCCTGGAGCCTGCTTCAGATCCTGTGTCTTCCTCTCTGGCTCTCTCTGCTCGCTCTCTCTCTCTCTCTCTCAAAAATAAATATTAAAAAAATACAAACAAAAAACTGTGAGTCCATACTTGCTATGGACTGAATTGTGCCCCCCCAAAATTCACATGTTGAAGCTCCAGCCTCCGATATAAGTGTGTTTGGAGTAAGGAAGTAATTAAGATTAAATGAGGAGTGGAGCCCTGATCTGACAGGATTAGTGCCCTTATAAGAAGAGACACCAGAGAGCTCTCTCTCCTCACCATATGAGAACACGGTGAGCAGGCTGTTGTCTGCAACCCGGGAAGAGAGCTCTGATCAGAAACTGAATGGCCTGGCACCTTGACTTGCCGTCCACACAACTGTGAGAAAGCAAATTTCTGTTGTTAACCGCCCCCCAGCCTGTGGTATGTTGTTATGGCAATCCGAGCAGACTAATATAAAACTGACCTTTAATTATAATCTACATTGGTTAGATTAGGTGTGGGTTTTTTGTTCGCTGTGTTTTGTTTTTTACTGCTTCTATATTGTACTATTTGCCTGTAGGACTTTGCTGTTTTTGGTTAAGTTCAGAGAAGAGGGCTGTAGTAAGTTGCCTTGTATAATGTCCTAAGAAGAAGGGTGCTTTTTAAAAAAGTTTAGAAGTACCAGGATCATTTATCAAGAAAAACAGAGTTGGGGTGCCCGGGTGGCCCAGGGGGTTGAGTGTCTGACTCTTGATTTCTGCTCAGGTCATATCTCAGGGTCGTGGGATCGAGCCCCCGTCAGGCTCTGCACTGGGCTAAGCATGGCATTCTTGGCATTCTTTCTCTCTCTCCCTCCCTCTGCCCCTCTTTCCCGTTCACACTCTCCACCCCCCTCTACAATTAAAAAAAAAAATCTTAAAAAAAAGGGAAAGGAAAAACGGAGCTGACTCAAGAGTCACACTACTGCTTGTCAGCTGAGGGTGAACGTTCTCTCTGCTCTCCCCAGAACAGGACAGAGAGCAACAAACCCACTGGAGCAAATCTCAACCCCAGTGGGGAAGCATTGGTAAGAGTTGCTTGAACAACTCCTGCAGGACAGAGAGGGAAGGAGTCAAATGCTGGTTTAGTGTCTGTAGCAAGGTTTATATTGAGTGCTGTGCCACCTCACTTCATCGTCACAGCAACACAGAGAGATGGGCATGATTATTCCCAGTCTATAGATGAGAAAATAGAAAAGTGGAGAGGTTAGGTATTTGCTTAAGGCTGAACAGCTGGAGCCCCTTTCCTAGACTCTACTCCCCTAGAAACTAGCACCTTGCTGAGCCATACTGGCGCCCGGAGCAAAAGGAAACATATGCACTCCTATATGCACGTACCGAAATATCCTTCCACGTTTTGAGTCAAATGGAAAAAGCTGATGAAAGCCCTACCATCAAAAAACAGGACCACACATAAAGCCTTGTGTTGCCCAATCTGTTCACACGCTATTTTCAACCCTCCTAAAGCTAATTGGCAGGGAACGTAATAGTGACCTGCATGGAACTGTGGGCTGATTGGAAATGACTATTCCTGTTGCAAAATGACGCCAGGTCATAAAACAAACAACGGTCTGTCTTTATTTTAAGTGCTGATGTTTTGTTCACCGTGGATGTTTTACATTTTGCTTTTTAAAAATACTACATTAAAATATTTATCTGGATTATTTAGTGCCCCCTTAAATATTGCACCCAAGGAGTATTCCTCACTCACCTCACCTTAATCTGATACCTCGTAAAACCGAGTCTTGGCCTGAATTACACCAGGACTCTACTCCTCAGAGCTGACCTTCTCTTCTAAACATGGCTCTGTCGGGGTGTGGATCCCAGACCCTGCACTCTGGCATGATGTTAGTGCCCTATCTTCTCATCAGAAACACTGAATCATAAAGCTGTAACAACAGAAATGGTTCCATTGTGTGGTAAGCATATGGTCACATGCCTGCAAAAGTGTTTGGAGAGACCAGATATTCTCCACCCAGCCTTAGTCACATCTGACCCAGAAGCCACAAGTTCCCAGTTCCTATCCTGGTAGGCTCATCTGAGCTCCTGGCATCAGGATACAGGGTACAGGCAGTCCCTGGTTCAGAAGCCCAGCCATCCTGTTTAGGAGCCCACACAGTCCTCTCTTTAGCCAAGCAGTTGGCTGAAAGGCGTTGCAGCAATCAGTGCCTTCTATTGGAGACGAACATTGCTGATTTCTTTGTTCTTTTTGCCATTTCCCCAGGTCTTCAGAAGAAGTCAGGGAGACCTAGCTGCCTATTGCCAGGCACCTTCCTGACCATTTTTGAACCAGTGAGCAAACAACTCCTCATCTTCCAAACAAGTAAACAAGCATTCATCGAGAACCTACTGGGCACTCTGCATCCACACCCGCCCCCTCTAATCCAAGTTCCAACCTATGGCCGAAGTGACCTTCTAAAAACACAAATTAGTCAGGAGGATGAAACGAGCTAACATTTGTAAAGTGCTGACTGGCATTACTAGCACATGGTGAGTGCTATAAAATATTAAGGGGCACCTGGGTGGCTCAGTCTGTTAAGCGTCTGACTTTGCTCATGCTCATGTCCTGATCTCACGGTTGGAGCCCGAATTGGCTCCGCTCAGACAGATTCTCTGTCTCTCCCCACTCTGCCCCTCCCCGACTTGTGTGCAGTTGTGTGCTCTCTCTCTCTCTCTCTCTCAAAAATAAACTTAAAAATAAAATAAAATGCCTATTAAACAAATATATGTAATGGTATTCCCCACACAGAATCAAATGGAAACTTTTTCACGGCCCCCCTCTGCCTCCTGCTTCCTCACCAATCTCTCCCTTGCTAGCCTTACTCCAGGAGTCCAGCTACCTCCTAGACTTAGCACATGCCATACTCTCTTCCTTAAACACTCTTCCCAGACCCACTCTTTTTCATCTGACCAACTTCAACTCCTCCTTCACATGTTAGCTTAGATGTTGCTGCTTCTATCTCCCAGGACCTCCTACAAGGAGCTGAGATTCCTCCATTTGACTCTTTTCTAGCTATAATGTTTATTACAATTATAATCACTGCTAAAATGTTTTAAGCTTTTTAATATCTGCCTCCCTTACTGGGCTGTAAATTCCCCCAGGGCAGGGACTTATAGGGCTCTCCTATGCACTGCCTGTTAAGGAACTTGGGCAGGGTGGGTCCCTAATGGACTGACCATTGCCCAATGAATTAATACTGTCATTTAGGTAACTGGCCCAAGGTGACACAGCTGCTGTAATACTCGAACCCACGACATTCCAGCTTTGAAGCTCAAGGTCTGACTATCCCTTCCTTTCCCTCAAAGCAGGAGCCAGAAGGCAAGTGGTCTGTCTGGGAAGTGAATTTAAGGAACTGCAGGTCTATTTGCAGAGGGCCACACGCGGCAAGGAGCGCGGCGCCTTGAGCGCTGGCCTCGGGCCCAGGAGAGGGGGCACCCGTCACGTGTACCCGGCTGGGCTCGCAGCCGCCGCACCCGGAGGCTGGAATGCGGCCCCGCCCGCTCCCGCGCCAGCAAAACCGCGCTCTCCCAGGGGACTGACGTCAATGAAGGGGGAGCCTCCGGGCGCCGCGCTAGGGCGGCCGAGGGAGGAGGGAAGGGGCCCCGGCGGACACGCCCCTCGCCGCCACTCCGCTGCTGATTGGACCCGGGGAATCTTCGCACTCGGGTTTCGGGCCGGCGAAGGGAAGGAGGCGGAGCCTGAACACGCCCCTCGCTGCTCTGTTGCTGATGATTGGCCCACAGAGTCTCCGCGTTCGATTTTGGAAGGCTCTCTCCGGAGCTCTCACCAGGGCTTGGCCGAGGATTGGCTCTTCCCCGGCTGGGGAGCGTTTTCTCCCGGGAGTCGCGGCTGTGACCTAGGTGGCCCGCCTTGGGCAGCCAGGTACGTAGGTCGGCGGCCCGGCTCGCGCTGCGGTAGGAGCGGGCGGGCCGGCCGTCAGAGCCCGGGTGCCGCTGGGACCCGAACCCGCAGGGCCACTTTAGGGCACGGCGTTGTGCGAAGCGGCCACGTCTGAGCCCCGGGGGCCGATCTGTGCCGGGGGTTTCGCCCAGCGATCTGGGCCAGGATATCCCCTCCCAAGCTCTCGTCCTGTGGGCGAACGCCGCCCGGTCCTTGTGAGCACCTTCACAGCAGGAAGCGCAGAGCTACGCCCGCCCTTTCGAAAGGCCGTGAAGGGTTTGGGGTGGGCACATCTTAGCTTGCCCCATCCCGATTTGAGGTCTGTCGACGCTGCCCTTCAGCGTGGTGAGTAATCGCTCCGACTCCCCGCGGGGCCGCGGAGTGCTGAGGGCGCCGAGGCTGCCTTGGGAGATCTGACTTTCAATCCCTGCGCCTTCCGAAACCCGCAGAAGCAGATAGCAGGCTCGAGAGGTTTCAGAGCCTCCTGGGTCATTCCTTCCCCCGAAGACCTCGTCAGCCATCTGGCAGGAACAAAAATAAGAGTGTTTGAGAGCCTGGGCGCTGGGATCATATACTACCTGGGTATATCATCAGTTACCTCCTGTTTGACTTTGGGCAAGTTACTTAACCTTTCTGAGCTCAGGTTTCTCATCTGTAAAATGGGTATAACCAGAGTGCCCCTCGTAGGAGTGAGGATTAAAGAGATTACCTATTTGAAAATGATGTTCTTTGCTTTACACAAAGCAAGCTGCCTCAATGGCAGCCGTGACTTAAAAGTCCACAGATGAATCCATCTCCCTTTACCCTCTTTCCCCAAGAGTGTAGTCCCCTTTTGAGGGAGTTTCATGAAAAATGAAAATGGTTCTATACTGTCTGGTTGTTAAACAGCCTTTCCCTTAACATCACTCATTCATGGTATAATGTACCGAGATGGACGCTTTCACGTACTTTTATCTCCCTTATTCCCTTGAGGGTTATTTGTTCTCACTCCTCTCACTATTTTAATGATGAGCAAAATGAGGCAGGGGAAACGGGCTTGCCAACGTCACTCGGTTATCAGTGGCACAGCCAAAATTCAGGGTTCTTGAACCATTGAAAAGAGTTACTGCTAGATCTAGAGTTTCTCTTCCGGTCATATCTGAGAACTGGTCTGGGGGTAGGTCCCCGTTCCCTTTTCCACGTCCACGTTAGGTTTGGAGACCAACGTGTGCAGTTCTCTCAGGCGCTCCTGGCCGGGGCTAGGCCCTAAAGGGCGGGGGCTCACACTGCCATGTGGACTGGACCTCCCACTGGAAGAGCCACAGATTTTGGCAGCTGTCCAGGGTCAGGGAAGCAGTCCAGGGCCACAAGTGTTGATTTGGGCCTTGGGCCAGAGCCTCCAGTTCTTCTTCCAAGAGGCCCTTTGCCTCCGATTACAGATTATTACCATCACCAGAGTTATCTGAAGGAGGTGAGCTGAGTGTGGAAGCAGCTGCCCCCCGGCTCACACAAAATGTGCTCTGCCTCTTGTGGATACCTGTGCCTCCCTGAGACCAGTCAGAATAGCTGTCTGAACTGAGCTTCATATACCACAAAAGATGCTCAATTGCGCACTACATATGTTGCAAATTCATTGCGTGGTGAGTCACTTTTTAAATATATGCCTTTGTTAAAGCTCTATAGTTCATTTATTGCCTATTTCAAAGCAAGTTGAACTTTGTCATTTTCAACATGTGGTATTTACTTTGGGGGTTCATTTTTTAAGCTAGCTTGTGTCAAATTGCAATTTGCAAATGAGTTTTTACTCATTTGCTTACAGACCCATGTTTATATTCTTTCATGTCAACTCTGGAATGAAAGATCCATTTGTAATCTTTTAATAGCCCTGTGGTGTCATTTTCCAGTGTAGAAAAGTACCATTGTTCAAGCATACACTGACTTTCCTGGATTCAGGTCTTATCTAAGAAATTGGGGGGGGGGGCGGAATCACACATTGAATAAGATAGGAAATGGTTTTTCTGGGGAGGCTGGCTGGCTCAGTAGAGCAAGCCACTCTTGATCTCAGGGTTGAAAGTTCGAGCCCCACATTGGGTGTAGAGATTACTTAAATATAAAATCTTTGGGGTGCCTGGGTGGCTTATTTGGTTAAGTGTCGAGCTCTTGATTTCAGCTCAGGTCATGATGTCACGGTTCCTGGGATCAAGCCCCACATCGGGCTCTGCACTGACGGTGTGGAGCCTTCTTGGGATTCTCTCTCTCTCCCTCTCTGTCTGCCCCTCCCTCTCTCATGCTCTCTTTCTCTCTCTCAAAATAAATAAAAATAAACTTAAAAAAAGAAAGAGGTTAGGATTGCTTTAAAAAAATAAAATAAAATCTTTAAAAAATAATAAAAGTAGGGGCGCCTGGGTGGCTCAGTCAGTTAAGTGTATAAGTAAAAATAAAATCTTTTTTAAAAGTTTCTTTTGATAATAAAAGTGTTCTGACTCAGTTTTCCCCAAGTTTACATCTAATCCTATGTGAAATACATGGATTTTTATTCCCAGTCTCACTGCTGGCTGAATCCCAGGGTGGGAGGCAGAGCCAAGAGAGAGGATCTCAAAATCTGGGGGTGCCAAGGCTCCCCACCCCACGGTGCATGGAGGGTACGGTGGAAACCGGCCCAGACTCACCCAGATGGTTTGTTGGTGTGTGTAACTTGGAGGCTAGAGGCTGGAGGCAGGGCCCTGTAGGCCCTTGCAGCCTGGCAGAGGTGGCCAGGGCCATCTGGGAAGTCAGGCTCCAAGCCATCCCTGAGGCCGCTGCTGCTTCATCCTGTTGCCATTTTCCCTGAAGGGAGGGTAAGAGGGCCTGAGTCTGAGAGAAGCAGGATCACCCCTTGTCCCACCACCCAGACCAGAGGAGGAGTTTGCCCCGGGCTAGGCCACAGCCAGCCTGGGTCACTGGAGTGCTTTACAGCAGTGATCTGCCTTCTCCCACGCCCTAACCCCACATCCCACAGCAGCAAAACAGTGTGTTGTCTCCATGGAAGATTGAGGAGGGCAGAAAAGGGGAACTATTGGTTGGGGAATTTCCTGGCACCTGATATTAGCCAGACCTGTCCACACATGTTGCCTCTAGGCCTTGGCAGACAAGCAAATCCAACTGCTGCTTCTGTATGGACCTAGTCTCCCCAGAATCATGGACTCTGCACATGCCCTCTGAGAGCATAATCATCCTGTTCTTACAGATGTAGAGGGAAACCGAGGCCCATGGAGGTGACGTGAAGTGCCTGAGGCCCCTTGGCCGCTGAGTGGCAGAACTAGGGCCCGGACGTAGTCCTCTGACTCATGAGCCAGTACTCTGTGCACTGGGCTGGGTAGCAGTTCCAGATTTCTTTTGTGGGAGCTGGGGATCTTCCTCTTCAGAGTGCGTCAGGTTAAGGCTAGAACAGCTGGTCAAACAGTAAACAGTTCTGACGTTAACAAAAAGATTAAAATAAATTCTACCACCCCGCCCCTGCCTCGTGTGCATGTGTTCATTGTTCTTCCTTTCCCACTGGAGGTTTCCTCCTTTGTGAATCAGGTAAAAACAGTGAGATACCCCCACAGGAGCGATGGGAAGAAATACGCTCTGAGCTGCTTGGCTGTGAAGGCAGCTGTGGTTTTCATACACAGTTGCAGTCCCCTTACACCGGGTCCTGACCTTGGCTGAGCCACCGGCATTTCATCTGTATCTTGCCTTCCTTTGCCCCACTGTGCGCTGGGGTGAGGGTAACAGCGTCCACTCCTAGAATGCTTTTGAGGATCAGATGATATCATGCATATTGCCACGTTGCCTGGTGCAGAGTAAATGCCCCATAGTTAGCTTTTTTCCTTTACCAGCCTGACAGTGTTACTTGGTGACTGTTTTCTGGTCACAGTGTATTTTTATTATCCAGCTCAGGGGATTTAATTACCACACATACAAGGTTGTTAACTGGATTCCATAATAGTGCCCAAGAAGAGGTAGATTTTAAAATTCCCATTTCCAGATAAGAAGCACAATTTTTATGAAGTTAATTTACCTGAAAATCTTCTACAGGTTTTAGTTATTAAATCTTTTGAAGAGAGTGAGGTTCTAATAGGCCTAGACACTGGGACAGGGGGAGTGTGGAAATTACTGGAATGAGGAGGGTGGCTGTTGAGGTGAGGAGGGAAAGCCAGGGAAAGGGAGGGCCAGTTACATTTGAGGAGTCTAAACGGGATGGAGAGATGGTTCAAACTCTCAGGAGAGTAAAGGCAGGTGCGAGCCAGGGCCACTCTGCAAGCAGGCTGAGCACTGGAAGCTGGGAACACGTTTTTTATGATTTCCATTCTGTGTGGGTTTGTCACGGTGAGCATGGACGTTTTGTGTTTAAATGCTTTAATTTTTGCTGCCCCCGCCCCCTTTTAAGCTAGTGTCAAAAGGGCAGCAGGTGGGCATTTCGTTTATTTGGCTCTTATCGGGTACCGGATACCACACTAGACTCATTCAATCCTTACAACAATCCTGGGAAGCGGTTATGAGCCCCATTTTACAGCTGAGCAAAGAGGCTCAGAGAGGTTGGGTAACTTGCCTAGGGCCATAGCTAAGAAGGTGGCAGGGCTGGGATTCAAGCCCAGTTCTGTGTTGTGCCAGAGTCCTTGGTCTTCCTTGTCTCTAGTCTGCCTTCCAATCTCCTAACTTTTTCAGGCTGTACTAGACAAGGATAGGGTGAGTGAGCCTCTTATGCCTTTATTATTCAAGGTGGAACTCTCTCGAACTGAGGAAGACCATTTAATTTTCATTTTCGGCAAGGTGGGGGAGGACTTGGACATAAGTCTTCCTCTTAATTAAACTTCTAAGATTTCAGCCTCTGCCCATGGTTGTATATTCTAACCCTGTAGCTGTGTCTTCGTCCCTACGTTCCTCTCCATGGCCTTTTGGACTACAGTTAGATCTGACTGGTCTGTTTCATACTGTGTTTGTTAAACTGTACGGACTTGGTTTGTCTCTGAGGGTCTTGAAAATAGGTGGGATGACTGTTCTCAATTTTACAGATGGAAAAGCAGAATAGTAGAACACTGAACACTGTTCTTAACGCTGCCTTCACTCAGTCCTCACTGCAACTCAGGCCGAAATTGGTATAGTTTGAGAAGTTTACACAGGAAGCAGCTGAGCCAGTAAGTGGCGGAGGTGGCTAGAAGTGGGATTCCAGCCTGGGTAGCCCAACGTCATACCCCTTTCTCACTTCTGTGCTAAGAGCCTGGGCCTTGGCATCAGCAGTATCTGGATCTGTCCTTCAGTTTCTTCATTTGTGAAACGAGGGCACAGCCCCTACCGCATATGGCTGTCGTGCTCACATTTCAATGACGTTACGTGACTACGACTCTTACAGCGGTGCCCAATACATGTGAAATGCTCGACACATTTCCGTGGCTGCTGCTGCGTCGTCCTTACGACCTGGATGTCCTGGGGTCTGCCTGGGCTTTAGAACCACAGACCTGGGTGCTACTCCTGGCTCTGCACTTAACCAAGGCTTCGTGTCTGTGGAAGGATCGTTTCAACTGAGCTGTACTTCATCTGCACGGTGGGGATAAACAAGTCTTACTTCACTGGTTGCCGGGCCTCTTCAGGGAGGTAGTACATGTGTCGCACTCATAAGCACTTTATAATAAAGTCTGGCTATCCTTATGCATATAATTTCCCCCAGGTGCCCTGACAATGGGAGTGATTTTAAGTCAAGACTTACTGCATGTTGGCTCCTGGAGAACAGAAACACCAGAAGCCCTTGTATCCGTCAGGACCCCAGGTTTGGGAAGGGCCTGCTGAGCTGATGCCTCTCCGTGCTTTCCTTCCCCAGAGCACCCAGGATGGGAACGCCCGCCTCTGTGGTGAGCGAGCCGCCCCCCTGGCAGGCCCCGGCTGAGGCCCGGGGCCGCAAGCAGGCCACAGCCAACATCTTCCAGGACGCCGAGCTGTTGCAGATCCAGGGCCTGTTTCAGCGCAGTGGGGACCAGCTGGCCGAAGAGCGGGCACAGATCATCTGGGAGTGTGCGGGAGACCACCGTGTGGCAGAGGCCTTGAGGAGGCTGCGTAGGAAGAGGCCCCCCCGGCCAAAACCCCTGGGCCACTCACTGCACCACTGCAGCCGGCTCAGGTGGGTTCCTGGAACTGGAGGCCTGAGGGAAGGGGGGCACTACTGATGCTCCTTCCACCATTTTCTGGCTGTATGACCTGGAGCTACTGACTTGGCCTCACCGTAAAGTATCTGCCATGGGGGGGGGGGGGGGGGGGGAGGTACACAGTGCCTACGATTGCTGTTACTGTTGGAGTCCTGTAGGATCTTGTGAACTTCCACAGAAGGGAATGCCTGGGTCCTATCAGTGCCACCTCATTTTGCAGTGATTCTCAGCCAAGTGGGAGGGACTACTGTTTGGGAGGAAAAAAACGTGTTTCCCTGTTGCAGAAGAGGTAACAAATCAAGAGTAAACCTGGTTAAGATCTTGCCTGTGGAATTACAGAGAATATAGCGTAGGAAGGTTCGGTAGAGGCACTGAGGGTGCCAACAATTTTTAACAAAATTGTTGAGGAACTTCCAACTTCCCCTAGTCATCCCCCTCTTTGCCTAGGTCACTGACAGCCTAGGAACAGTGAGCCCCACAGGGTTGAGCGGAGCCACACAGCCTAGCCAATCACTGTGGGTTACACTCTGCCCTCCATTCTTCCCGCTGCCCTCTCAGGCCCCAGAGTCAGAATATTAGCCCTGGATAGGTCTTCCGAGTCATCAGGTCCAGGGGGAGCAAATCAGCCTCTTGCTCATATGAACTTTAGCTGACTTGCAATCCCAATTTAAAACATCTTGCTAAGGAGGATTCTTGGTTCCTCCAGTCTCATATCAAGGCTGGCTAATGATGGCTGCCACAAGTACAGCATGAAGCTGGAGAAAGGCTGAGTTGTCACACACCCCGATCTAGTCCAGCTCTCTTTACAGAAAAGAAATCTGAAAGCTTTGCCTAGTCTTTAGCAGTCAGGGGGGCAGACGAGTCCAGAGCCCCGGTCTCATTTTGCCCCAAATGGTGTGTTTAGTTCATCCTGACCAAAATCTCTTTAGCCTGCATTCTGTTCTTCCTATTGATTTGGGCCTATCACACACTTGTTCCCTGCAGAATCCCCGAGCCCCGTGCTCCACTGGCCGACCCACAGAGTGGTGCCACAGAGATGGCCTCTGGCGATCAGTATCTGAACTCCAGGAGGACAAGTGCCAGGATCCGCCGGAACTGGAAGAAGCCAGGCCCCACAAGCTACCTCCATCAGATCAGACACTGATCCAGGGAAGGGGCTGGGAACGGCAGTAACTTCCCCAGGAATCATAGGGACTTTTGCCAAAGGGCCCAGGAAGTGAAGAAGGAAGACAGACTGGAGGCAGACAACCCCACAGTGGTAAATGGAAGGCCACTACCACTGGCCTGCTCCGTTCAGAACAGGACTGGAGGTGTCCCCTGAGCTCTACACCATGTGGGACCCATTCCTGCCTTAGCTCTTCCCACCCGACAGTATACTCGGGCTGCATGATATCCCCCTGGGAGTCCAGCGATGGGCACGGAGACTGAGCATCTCACCACTCCTGCTCTAACCCTCCTGCTACTACTGTAACCCATGGTCCAGCCACCTGCCCACACCCCTGCCTGTCAGGCTAGCGCGAGGAAACCGTGGTTTAAGTGGCAAAATAAAAACATTTGCATCAAGAACTGTGTGAGTCTGTCACGGAAAGGGAGGCTTCTTCAATGGACATTCTGGAGCCAGGGGGTGAGGGCTTGCACTTATTGCAGGGAAGGGGTGTTCCCGGGAAGGAGAAAATAGGCCAAGCCTCCTTTTCCCCTGAGAGCAACACCCACCACCCCCCATCCCCTAGATCCTCTGTGCTAAAGCCTCCGTTTCCAGAGATCGGGAGATGGAAGCATTTCCGTAGGCAGTCCTGATCCATAGGAGAGAGAGGGTTCTTGGCCTCTGGCCAGTTCTAGAAGGGGAAAGACTATTCCAGTCCGCCTTGCACAGTGGGCAGTGAGCCTGCAAAGGAGTGGCTGCCAGCTCCTCAGATGGCATCTTTATCCCCATGGGCCAACCATCCTGAGGTGGGTCAACAGTTGGACCAATCGTTCTCGAGCCTCCAGCATTATCTGAGATTCCCTGTAGCCTGATAACCTTTAAGGGGAGGATTTTTGACTACTTCTACTGGCTTCACCTCAATAGCATATTATGTGCTCATCAGCATTCACCTCTGTTCCCCAGGCATCCTGTCTGTCCCATTACCCACCCTTTAAAGGACCCCAAGGTTCAAAGTGCTTCAAGCAGGCAGTGATGCACACGAAGGATAGGCTGCCCTCTTGTGGCCAAGAAGAGAAGCAGAGCCCATTCCGC
Source organism: Panthera uncia (assembly GCF_023721935.1). Lineage (NCBI taxonomy): Eukaryota > Metazoa > Chordata > Mammalia > Carnivora > Felidae > Panthera > Panthera uncia. The sequence continues at coordinate 54,785,824 of NC_064818.1, read as the reverse complement.
ATCCCAAACCCATAGGGCTACAGGATTTTGTTACTCAGAATTTTTTCAGCTTGTAGGAAGTACTCAGTGCAAATACTGTATAATCCCTAGTAGGGAAATATCTCATCAAAAAACATGAGTATTTCTGCAACAAATACACTAAGAGGAAAACATCATGGTTACAAATAGCTTCAATTCACACCAGTGTAGGGTCAGGTCAGGTTTTGGTGTCAAATGAGTCAATGAAAATATTTCTGGTTTTTAGAGCCCTGGGACCTTGGAAATGAGGACCTGTATAACTTAGGAGCTGTATCTCAGCAATTCCATGGAAACACATGGTTCTTTGTCCTTAAAACTGCATTCTACCTTGTCTTCCTTTCACCCAAGAAAACTAGACAAAAAAGGTCAGAATTGGACTTGTTATTCATACATTTGCATTGATTTAAATACATTACATACAGGTTCTACAGTGCGTTGGAAGAACACAGGCAGCAGTACTCTCCCAGCCCGGCCTCTCCTCCCTGACACGGGGACAGGGCCTGCGGCTGACAGAGGGCCCAGCTGTTCTGTAAGTGCCGCCCAGAAGCCTGCCCTGGCACTTCGAGGCTCCTGGCTCTCCCTAGTCCACATTCAAGGCAACCTGAGTCCAGGCTTCAAGGAGAATGGAAACATGCCAGGAAAGGATGGCCCATGCTCCCACCTGCCAGGACTGGGGCCAGCCCCCTCGTACATTGGACTCGATTTCCTTCTCATCACAGAGCTGGTCTAGATGAGGGCGATGTGCAGACCTACTTGCACAGGCTGGCTTCCCCCAGCCTCCTCTAAGACAGCTTAGGCTCTCTCGACGCCCAGGTGGGAAGCTTTACCGACAGGTTTGTGGAGAGAGATCTTTGGAGAGCCAAGCACAGCTGGGTCCCTTCTGGCCTCTGGGAGCCCTGCTGCTCCTACAGTCTGGGGGCAGGCACTGTCACAAGCATGGTCCCCAAGGTTAGATTCCAGGCCAGCTGAATGAGATTGTCAGGGTTAGGAGCTGTGCCTTTGTCCACAGGGCATGCGTACCCAGCTCCCAGAGACTCCTCCTGTCAGCTGGGGCCCACCCCCTGCCGGCACAAGCTGGCCCCTGGGGGCTAGGATGCAAAGGGACCAGCTTGGCCCAGCTGATGAGAGGGCTGCACATCTCTGCTCTGCCTCCTGGGCAGTGAGAGCTGGGCAAGCAGAGGGCACGCAGCCATAGTCCTCGCTCCCTTTCTTTGGTTGTTTTTCAAACCTTCAAGATCGTTTCTTTCCAAGACTGATTGATCAATCGCAGGGTGCCAGAATCTTGAAGTGTCCAGTAGCACAGAACTGCCCCTTAGCCACAGATGGCACCCTCTCTACTCTCTCCTGAGGCCATTCTTTGCTTTGGTGTAGAAAGGGCTCGGACACCTGGCAAGGGGGACAGCTGAGGGAAGAGAGACATGGAAGCAGGAAGATGCACATTGAACTGGGCAGGCTCTAGGGGACAGTGTGAAGGCCCTTCTCCTTTGGGCCCTGCCTTTCTCAAGAAGCCATGGAAAAATTGGCCTAGAACAAGAAGTCAGGGAGCAAAGGGAAGCTGCCGACTAGGAAGAGAATATGAGTCCCATTACCTCCGCCAAGCAGCAGCAGTGGTAACATAAAAAGAAGTCCAGGGACCTAATATCCTGTCCTCCTATGAGCTGAGATGCATCCCAGAATCCTCAGAGACCCACTCCAGAACCCAAAACTGAACCCCCTGAGGGAGAAGTGTCGAGAAAAAAAAATATCTGAAACAACAGAAACAAATAAGAGGACCGGGGTGTCTGTCACCAAGACTGGGGAAGCAAGGCTGGGATGTTTGCCCACAGACCAGTTACGGCCCCTGGCATGTACTCAGGCCAAATGGATGGCTTGTGCATACTGGGGGAGCCGCTTCTGCCCTCTTGCCTTTGCCTGAATGACGGGCAAACTGCAAGCCTGGACTAGAGACACTGTGTCCCTAGAAGGGCAGAGAGCAGAGCCAATCTCTACAATCATATGCACAACCACTAAGAGTTCTGGATCAAAAGTGTCCCCGCTGCGAGAACTGGATTGGGAGGCTTTCAGTCACCCTATTGCACTGGTGGGAGAAGGGGAAGAAAACTTGGCAAAAACCCAAAGGAAAGGTGTGGCTTCTGTCTCTCCCAACTGGTGAGTCACCCAGTTGCCCTCTGAATCACCCAGCTGCCTTGGTCCACGGGAGTAAGGAACTGTGAGGCACCTGAGCATCTGGGTCCATGCAAATTTAGGTCTGGATCAGAGGTTTCTGACCTGAGAGGATCTGGGAATCTGCCTCGGTTTTGCTACTAATATTTAAATGTGTATTTGTCTGTCTGTTTTCTGATGCAGAATATAATGAGGAATTGCCACAGAGCAGGGTGTCAGGGAGGGAAGGGAATTTCCCAGCCTGCCCCAGGGGATGCTGGAAGGGAGCTGCTCCTTCCCGGGCATCTGGACTACCTGCGCGGAGGCTCCAGCCCTCCCTAGCACTCAGAAGGGCCCACAGGCACACACTGTCCCTCTGATTGTGCTTCTCCCTGTGCTTGGGAAAGCCCTGAGGGGGGTGACGAGCAGAGAAGAAGGGCTCTCAAGGGCACTGCTCTCCACCGGCTTCTCGGGCTTTTCCTGCAACCCACCCCCAGGCTTCCTCCCAGCCCGAGTCTCGAACGGTAGGTCTCTGTCTGACTCTCGGGCTACCACCATGAAAAGAAGGGCTTCCGACTCTGAAAGCTCTGTGTGTAGGACTCGCTAGAAGACCGCTGGTGGGAACGGGCCGTCTCGACAATCACGGGTGGCATCTGGACAAGGTGCAGGGGACTCTTGTTGTCTTTCAGGGCCTGGGTCAGATTTAGGATCTGCAGTAGGAAAAATAAGATCAGTGAGGAAAAGACCAAGGCATCCTGGTCTGCCTCTGAAGGGAGACCTGCTGACAGAGTGCTCCCATAAATCAATACAAAAATAAACAACACAAAAATGAAAAACTATACACCTAGGGTATTTCCAGAAGTAGGAATATAAACGGGCAAAATACGAAAAATGGAAACCTCTCCAGTCATTTAAAAAATACAAATTAAAACAAAAACCTCCCATTTTTTCCCCTTCCCATTAGTAAGGATACAGAAGAAGAAGATGCCTCAGAGGTGGGGACAGTTCAGAGCCAAGCTGTGGGGCTGGACCCTGGGCCAGTTTTTCAGAAAGGCAAGCAGACGATAAAGGCTTAAAAGTGAACAGGCCCTCTGACTCAGCAATTCCACTTTTAGGAACTAAAGAAACAATCATGGATAGGCACAAAACACTTAGTTTCAACTAATACAGTGCAGTATTGTTTTTAGCGGTAAAAATGGTATAAATGCCTCAGAGTATGGGAACAGTTAATAATGTAAGGGCTAAGAAACAGCAATTAAAAGATAGATTTTATTGGCATGGAAAGCTGATCACAATGTCATTAGATAGCAAAGGACAGAGACAGGAGCCAGTATTATGATGTAAAGACTCTACCTTCATTTTCTAAAATTCTACCTACCTATCTGCAGAGAAAAAAATTCTGGAACTTGGCACTGATTATCTCTGGGTCAAGGAATTATAGGTGATTTTTATTTGTTCATGGTTGTTTATACTTATTTTCTGATTTTCCTACAAAGACCATATATTTGGGAAAAAGCCAACATTTCAGTTGGCTTCTCCCTCTACTGCTATCTTTTTTTTTTTTTTAAGGTTATTTATTATTTTGAGGGAGACAGAGCACAAGCAGGAGAGGGGCAGAGGGAGAAAGAGAGAGAATCCCCAGTAGGCTCCGCACTGTCAGCTCAGAGCCCAACATGAGGCTCGATCTCACAAACCATGAGATCATGACCTGAGCCAAGATCGAGTCAGGTGCTTAACTGACTGAGCCACCCAGGCACCCCTAATGCTGTCTCTTTATCATCGTTTTTGTGAGTCTTTTTGAGTAAAATTTTTACTTTGGAATAACTTTAGACTTACAGAAAAGTTACAAAGATAGTACAGAGGGTTCCTGTACACCATTTACCAGTTTTTCCTAATGTTAAATTTTTATAGAACTATGGCACATTTACCAAAAGTAAGAAATTAACAGTGGAACATTACTATTAACCAAACGCCAGACTTAATTTGGATTTCATTAGCTTTTCCAGTACAGTTCTTTTTTGATTTCAGGATCCCATTCAGGATACAACATAGCTCTTTACCAACTTTAGTCTGTTTTTTACAGACATTTCAGAAATGTGTCCATGGGGACACGTTTGCCAAAATTAGAATCACCACCATCTATCTTCTCTGACAGGAGAGTACAAAAGTGGAAGTAGTCTGATAATAGCCTGCTTGCTTGCTTGCTAAAACAGTTTCTTTTTTTTTTATGTTTTTATTTATTTGTTTGTTTAATATTTGAGAGAAAGCGAGAGAGACAGAGTGTGAGCAGGGGAGAGGCAGAGAGATGGAGATGGAATCGGAAGCAGGCTCCAGGCTGTGAGCTGTCAGCACAGAGCCTGATGCAGGGCTCGAACTCGCGAGCAGTGAGATCATGACTTGAGCCGAAGTCGCTTAACCAACTGAGCCACTCAAGCTCCCCAGTTTCTTTTCTTTTCTTTTCTTTTTTTTTTTTTTTAAAGATTTTATTTGTGGGGCACCTGGGTGGCTCAGTTGGTTAAGTGACTGACTCTTGATTTCCGCTCAGGTCGTGATCTTACAGTGCATGAGTTTGAGCCCTGCATCAGGCTCTGCACTGACAGCGCAGAGACTGCTTAGGATTCTCTTTCTCTCGGTCCCTCCCCTGCTCACACACTCTCTCTCAAGACAAGTAAATCTTAAAAAAAATTTTTTTAAGATTTTTTAAATTTATTTTTAAGATTTTATTTAAGTTTATTTATTCTGAGAAGAGAGAGGGGGTGGGAGAGGGTGGGGCAGAGAGAGAGAGAGAGAGAAAGAAAGAGAGAGAGGAGAGGAGAGAGAGGAGAGAGAGAGAGAGAGAGAGAGAGAGAGAGAATATCCCAAGCAGGCTCCACCTTGCCAGCACAGAGCCCAGTGTGGGGCTTGAACTCACAAACTATGAGATCATGACCTGAGCTCAGATCAAGACTCAGACGCAAAAAAAAAAAACAAAAAAAAAAAAATCAGACACTCAACCGACCGAGCCACCCAGAAGCCCCTTAAGATTTTATTTTTAAGAGGCACCTGGGTGGCCCAGTCGGTTAAGCATCCGACTTCAGCTCAGGTCATGATCTCACGGTTTGTGAGTTTGAGTCCCGCGTCAGGCTCTGTGCTAACAGCTCAGAGCCTGGAGCCTACTTCGGATTCTGTGTCTCCCTTTCTCCCCCTCCCTGCTCACACTCTGTCTCTCTCTGTCTCTCAAAAATGAATAAACATTAAAAATAAATTTAAAAAAAAAAAGCTTTTATTTTTAAGTATGGGGCATCCGGGTGGCTCAGTCAGTTGACGGCCCAACTCTTGATTTCAACTCAGGTCACCATCCCAGGGTAGTGCGATGAAGCCCCGCATTGGGCTCTATGCTGAGCACGGAGCCTGCTTGAGATTCCCTCTCTCTCCCTCTGCCAATCTCCCCTGCTCACAAACTGTCTCTTTAAAAAGTTAAACAAATAAAAAGATTTTATTTTAAATAATCTCTGTAACCAATATGGGGCTTGAACTCACAACCCCAAGATCAAGAGTCACACGTTTTACTAACTGAGCCAGCCAGGCACCCCTATGATAGCCTTCTTTAAACTGCCAGATATTGAAGATTTTCATGGTCAGGCCACAGACAGAGGGGAGGGTAAGAAAGGCTGGACCCTCAAATCACAGAGACACACGGCCTTTAAGCCACAAATATCCCTGGCCTGCAAACGCTGCCCATGAAGAGGCAGAGATACACCTGAAACAGAGGTGAGAAGTCAGAAGTGGATCCTATCTGTAATTAATTCTGTTTTACTTCATTGTTTTAGTATCTGTCAGCGTCCTCCACTGCTTCAAAGAGCCTTGAGCACAAACTCTGGGTAGAGAACGAAAAGGAGTTTCAAATGGAATTGGAGTGAATTATGTAGGAAACCACCCAACTTAAGAGGCAGGATTTTTTTTTTAAGTTTCTTTACTTTATTTGGGGAGGGAGGGGCAGAGAGAGAGGGAGAGAGAATCCCAAGCAGGCTCCATGCTGTCAGCACAGAGCCCAATGAGGGGCTTGAACCCATGAACCATGAGATCATGACCTGAACCGAAACCAAGAGTTGGACACTTAACTCACAGAGCCACCCAGGCGCCCCAAGAGACAGAGAATTTTAAACCTGCCCTGGCTGGTTCTTCCTGTGCTTCCCCTATTATTCTCTGGGTTACAAGCTGCCTTTTATGCATGCTGAAGTTATTTGGGGTAAAATGTCAAATTATCTACAGCTTACTTTCAAAAGATTTGGCCAAAAATAAAATGTATCAATCTATCTATCTAGAGAGAGACAAATTATACAGTTATATTAAAGAGAGAAATCAGATACATTTGTAGAGATAGATATTCCTCAGATAGATAACCTATAGAGATACAAGCAAATAGATACAGAGATAAAGCAAGCGTGGCTAACTATAATAACCGGTGAATCTAGGAGAAGATCCTACTTTACTAAGGTTTGAAATTCTTCAAATTAAAAAGCTGACAAGAAATCGATAGCACATATTCTGTAGCACATAAAGCTAAAGGATAAAATCTTTGAAAGTGCCATTTAAAGAGGCTTTCCCTCAGACCCCGCAGTAGATCTAACATCTGGTGCAAAGTCTTTCAGTAACAACTGGCATCCAACTCCAGCTCTCTGGAAGGTCTTTACTCTTCCCCTTTGGCTGAGGGCCCTCATATAGGCACTCTGTGATTACAGCTCAGGTACAGAAAGGGTTGTGACCTCCTTTCCCTGTGGTATGTCAGATTTCTGCAAGGCGGGGGCTCGTCTTGCCTCATTGTGTGTGACTGGTAAGCAAGTAAGGATGTGACCGATATATTGGCCACCTACCTGCTGAAATGAGCTGGATGCTCATGGAAACTTACGGTGTTGAGAGGGAGGCACTCTAAGTCGTAAGAGGCCAAAAGGCCCTCAAAGGACATTAAGGGCACAAGACAGAGAGAAAGATAAAATTGTACTCTCCCACCCCACCCCACCCCCCACCCCCTTTTGCCACTCTAGATAACGGCCCTGACCGATATGATGAGAGGAGGGTTGCTATGGTTTTGGCAAGGGACTGAGCTGGAAAGGGATTAGAGAAGATAGTATAATAGGGACAGAGGCAGAGCCTACACAAGGTTGAGAAGTTCATTCCTTTATGCTGAGTTCCATAATACCACAGTACATCATGTGGCTTTTAAGGTCTCCAAAAATTCTGCCAGCTTAACTGGGCCCTTACATTATTTGGGAAATGGAGGAAGACCACGTCACTGGTATTCAAGCAGCTATAATAACTGCAGCTCTTAAAACCTCTGTACACCCCACTTCCAAGGAAACATGAACTCAGTAAGCCCAAGAGTTGCTCTCACAAGAAGCCTTTACCTAAATGGTAGGTAGAGGTAAATGCATAATTATGACTGGAAAGACCTTCTTGACCTTTAAAGATGTGAGAACCTACCTTTTCTGCACACAAAATCATAATCAAAACCGCTAATACATATTGATTACTTCAATACACCACGTACTACTCTAAACCATTGATCTCATAATAACCCTATGAGATAGGAGCTATTATTAACCCCATGTTACATATGGACACACTAAAAGGAGGAGAGATTAAACAACTTCTCCAAGACCTCACCAATAAATGACAGAGCCAATAAATGACAGAGCCAGGATTCAAACACAGGCACTGTGTCCACTAAGTCATCCCACTATGCCATCCCAGATGTCTTTAAGACTTTAAAGTTGGGGCGCCTGGGCAGCTTGGTTGGTTGAGCATCTGACTCTTGATATTCGCTCAGGTCATGGTTCGTGGGTTTGAGTCCCATGTTGGGTTCTGCCCTGGGCACGGAGACTACTTGGGATCCTCTCTCTCCCTCTGCCTCTCTGCCCCACTTACACTCTCTCTCTCTGTCCCCCCAAAAATAAATAAACATTAAAAAGAAAGAAAGAAAATATCAAAGTGATAAGCAGAATGTCAGTGCTCTACAGAGCTTTAAAACAATTTTTCAGGCAGTCTTTACTTTTGAAGATCAACAATGAATGCCCTAGGGGTTTCCTTAGCTCTCTTTGAAGGTAAAGTGGAGAAAGAAGAAATAATACAACTTACAACGATAACAACAAAAATTATAACCACGGTCAATATATGAGTGCTAACCACATGCTAGGTAATTATTTTTATTGAACACTTGATATGCATTTATCTTATGTAATCCTTTGGCCAACTCTGCAAGGAATTATTATTGTCACATTTTATAAACAAGGAAACCGAGGCTCTGGCCCAAGGCCACAGGGGTTGTAAGTAGTGAAGAAGGACTCCAGAGGCTGGCTCTTAACCACCAAGGCCTATGGCCTGCCTTGAGCAACTTGAAGACAGGGGCCGCTGGGTAAATTTACCAATGAACTAGCCAGCAACAGGCACAAAGCTGAGCTCATAATAAATGCCTCACCAAGCACTGGACACCGTGGAAGAAGTGGGAGATTTGAAAGGGCTACCTTTCCTCACCCATGTGCTAAGTCAGAGTCACAAATATGTATGGCATAGACTAAAAGGGTGTAAAACACAAGCTTTACATTTACTCAGCATGAGCATATAACCCTCCCGGAGAGAGTCCGGGGATGACAACAGGAGGAAGTCCCAGGCTTACCTGTCCTCGCATGACAGCAATCTGCTTATGGAACTGGCCCCTGTCGAAACCAGGATCTTTCTGCAAAAGGGCAGGAGACGGAACCTGCGTGAATCTCTCAGAAGAACCCACTTTCTTCCCCCGATTAAAAACTTTCTAGTGAAGAAAACTTACATGAGGTTTATGAGGCTTAGTGAAGTTAGCTACCACCCTAAGAACTCTCTGTTTCACGGGTAAGGAAAGAAAGAACAAGTGAATATCTTTTCCCGAGTCTCATTATGAACTGTGTAGAACTCTGGCCTCTAGTGCTCCATTGGAAAAGGCGAGCTCTACAGATACACTGCAGCCCCGTGACACGCAAGACAAACCCACGTTGATTCATCACGGCTGTCAATTTTTTTCAAACCAACCCGAACTAGGTCTTGATGCCCACATGTGGGAATTTTGTTTGCTCTTCATTGGCCGACACAAGTCAGAAGAGTGTTAGCCATTCTCTCTTGGCTTGTATCAGGACCCGTTAGAAAAGCCATTAGAAATTCCTTCTTCCATATAGTTACAAGGTTGAGGTTCCCAAGGCTAACCTTGAAGAGTTCATATAGGTCCTCCTCCAAGTCCTTGACGAAGTTAGGGTCCGATATCTTTGGAAGAATCAGATCTTTGATCTCCTGAGAGAACGGGACTTTTGCCTGGGGCAACCAGGCCCAGTAAAAGGGATCTGAAAAGAAGAAAAGCAAAAAACAAAGCTGCCCATCTCTGTCCTCCACCTATCAGAGCACTGCCAAAGGTAGAACAGCCCTCTTACTTGACATAGGACAGAAAAGAAATGTCACCAGGGCTGTTAATCCTAAAGCCTAAAGAGTAAGCGAAGGAATTAGGATTCAAACCCAGGACTGCCAAATCCCAGAGCTTGTACTCTTTCCCGGACATCACATGACCTTCTAGTTACTTCTAGTTATCTACCAACGAGACATTGAGATGCGCCTTCTGAAAAGACACACTGGTACTGCAAAGGGGCTAGTGACCCTCTACTTGTATCTCCCTTTCTTTTTCTAAGAGTTTCTCAGTTATTACCAGGGCAGGGGCTGGCTTCGAGGATGTCACCAAGGAAGACAGAAAACATTGACGATAGCTTATATTTAGAAACACAAATAGAATAAATTATAATAAGATAGTCCTCAGAAAAAATGAGAAAAATGCAAAGCACAGATGAGAAAATTCAACTCTGTGCTTCTAACAGGACTAATGTCAGGCAAAAATGACAAGAGTAGCTTGCGTTTGGCAGTACTTGCCCCACGTGTCAGCTACTGTGCTAAATGCATGAGCTGCGTCATTCTACAACTTCTTAGAACAATCCTGTGGTAGAGGTATTATTATCTTCACCCCATAGATGAAAAAATTGAGAAGAGCAAGAAAAAGCCAGATCACAATGGTCTTGAGACTTACATGCCCTCCAGGAGTCAGGGTGTTTCAGAGGGAAAGCCAGCCCATTGTCGATAGCAGCCACCTTGATAACAGGCTCCTTCACTACCACCCAGTCTGTGTCCTGAAGAACAAGGAAAGACAAAATACTTAGGGTCCCACCTGTCTCAGGCCCTTTAAAGTAGTAGCAAAGTAGCCCAACCCAACCCCCTCAGGCACCAATCCTTATTCAACCTCTGAACTGGCTTCCATAGTTACCTGAGCTTAGTACATTTATGGCACCTCTGACTTGGCTTATTTAAGGTTCTCAGAGTTCCTTATCTAAGAAAAGGTACACTTCCCCAGGAGTTGCCACAGCCCTCCTTAAGAAGGAAACTGACAATAACAAAAGGTAACTCTAAGCCTTTCTTCCTAGGAAAAGGCAGTGAGAGTCCTGAGAGTATGAAAAGGAAAAAGAAAAATCAAATTCAGCCAGCCAAAATCCTTTTCTGTAGACCTGGACCAGATGCTACTTTACTGGTGACCACATTTTGCCATGAGATAAGAGGACCATGGAAGATAACAGTTGGTTACTCTTGCACAAGAGAGTTTCTTGCCATTTCAGGGACAGGTGAAAAGGAAAAGGACAAGAGCCGAATGCAAAGAGTGGGGTGGGCTACCTGTGATGGCCTGTCAGACACTCCCATGACTGTCTACCTGGCTCCATGCCTCAGGCTCACAGGTGCCATCACAGAAACAGGGATTGTGGGTCCAGGATACTGGCATCAGAATCCCCTAGGGTACCTTATTAAAAGTGCGGAATCCTAAGTTTTACTCCAGACCTAGTGGGGGAAAGCCTTGAAGAATCTGTGCTATTTTTAATAAGGCTTCCAGGTAATTCTGATATGTACAAAATATGAAAACCACTATTAGAGAAGAAAGTAAAAACACTATGAGGATGTGTTAACTAACCTTGCTGTGGTAAATAAACATTTTGCAAAATATACATTCATCAAATCACTACGTTGTACATCTTAAACCTGTACAATGTTATATGTCAATTATATTAAAAGCTAGACAGGGGCGCCTGGGTGGCTCAGTCGGTTAAGCTTCCAACTTCAGCTCAGGTCACGATCTCGCGGCCCGCGAGTTCGAGCCCCGCGTCGGGCTCTGGGCTGATGGCTCAGAGCCTGGAGCCTGCTTCCAATTCTGTGTCTCCCTCTCTCTCTCCCCCCCCCCCCCCCGTTCATGCTGTGTCTCTCTCTGTCTCGAAAATAAATAAACATTAAAAAAAAAATTTTTTTTTAAATAAAAATAAACGCTAGACAAAAAAACTACTATAAGGATAGAAGTCAACCTCATTCTCCTATTCCACTAAATTTTTTTTTTTTTAATGTGCAGCCTGAGCAGGACTAGAAAAGCATGGTAGAATATGAAAGCAATGAGAGAGTAAGGGAAATTGCAGGAAGCGGCTTTTTCTAAACTGATGGTTCTGTGGAATTATGGTCTATTGTGAGAAAAGTATTCTAAAAAGTTTAGAAATCATGGGCCAAACAAAATTAAATAGGTTAATTTAATGGACTACTTCTCAGACCTTTACTACACTACTATGCAATGTGAATCTCCAAGAAAAGCATAAAGTATGTAATATATTCCAAACTTATTTCGAATTTTCTTCTACCTCTATTAACATTATTCAATAGGATATTCCTTAAAAAACAGATTGAGAGGGGTGCCTGGGTGGCTCAGTCAGTTAAGCATCTGACTTTGGCTCAGGTCATGATCTCACAATTCATGGGTTTGAGCCACACATCGGACTCTGTGCTGACAGCTCAGAGCCTGGAGCCTGCTTCAGATTCTGTCTGTCTTTCTCTCTCTCTGCCCCTCCCCCCTCACACTCTGTCTCTCAAAAATGAATAAACATTAAAAAAAATTTAAATAAAAAAAAAACAGATTGAGAAAACCTCTATCAAATATTAACCTATCAATTTTAAACACATGTGCTATCCTGATTCTTCTCAACTTATATGACCTAATTTCTGATTATTATATGCTTCTACATTATGCATATACACTACCTCATCCTCTTCTTCAAGACATAGATCAACCTCTTACCCGAGAGCTAGAACTATCCATTGGACAGTCATATTTAATCAGCCAGTTGTCATTGCCTCGATCTGTGAACAGAAACATGATGTTAGAAAAAACTGGGGTGATTTTCACTTTCAGTAATAATGGACTACATATTTTGGACACTTGGACCAATCATTCCACTGAGAACAACTAGAAAACATTGATAAAGTATTTTTATTTTTTTAATTTTTATTTTGTAGAGTGTGTGAGCAGGGGAGGGAGGGGGGAGGGAGGGAGGGAGGGAGGGAGGGAGAAAGAAAGAAAGAGAGAGAGAGAGAAAGAAAGAAAGAGAAAGAAAGAAAGAAAGAAAGAAAGAAAGAAAGAAAGAAAGAAAGAATTTTAAGCAGGCACCATGCTAGGTGTGGACACAGGGCTCAATCCCACGAGCTTGGGACCATGACCCGAGCTGAAATCAAGAGTCAGACGCTCAACCAACTAAGATACCCAGGCGTCCCAATAAAATATTTTTAGATCGCTTTAAGATATCAGAGGTTTGAATAAGTCCATTAAGAGTTAAAATGTCAAGATCTGGGAGAGAAAGGAAATTCAGACAGAAGAGTCTAGCATTTGTGGCTTCTTTTCTCCTAGAGCACCTGCTGATTTGGGAAGAGGTGGCTAAGAGGTTGAGAGGTAGAAGAACAGTGTTCTAATAGTCTTGTGAAGCTAGGGAGAAAAAATCATAGTCCAGTGACTGATACAGGGAGGAGACCCTCGTAAATCACCCATGCTTTGGGTTGAAACCTGAAGGACTACACCTTGGAACTAAGCAGAGTTTCCCTTTAATACCTGAAATTAAAGTGAATCTGGATTGCTGGTACCCTTAGCTGCTTGCCAAAACAAACATCATCTTCTACACAGATGCACTACACATCTTCTACTACTTTCTGCATCCTAGGCCTCCAAATATTTTTACCATTTTTGATATATAATATCTGACAATCAAAATAACTAGGTAAAGAGACAGGATGACATGGCTAAAAACAAAGGAAACAGAAAATTAAAACAAACCTAGAGGGGCTCCAAACAATGAAGATACAGGCTCTTAAATATTTAACATAAAATCCTTACTATTTAAGAAGATAAAAGGCAAGATTGATAATATTAGTAGAAAACAAGACCATAAAAAAGAATCAAATAGAAATTCAAGAACTGAAAAATATGGTTACCAAATTGAGAACTCAATAGATGAGTTTACCATTAGACTGTGCCAAAGACAGAAGTAATGATCTGAAAGACAGGTCATAAGAAAAGAGCAAAACAAAGCACCCAGGAAAAATGTGACTGGATTCTCAGAAGGAGTGGAGGAAAAAATGGGCGGAAATAATTATTTAAAGAGAGAATAGCTGAGAATCTTCCAAAAGTGACAAAAGGTCAAACTGTTGATTCAAGGAAAACTGAATCCCTAATAGGATAAATACAAATAAAACTATACCAAGCATATTGTAGTAAAAATTTTGAAAACCAACTACAGGGGACATCTCACAAAGAGCTAGAGAAAAAGAGAGATTACCTTCAAATAAACGGCAATAATACAAGGACAAGTGACTTCTCCACAGAAATCATGGGAGTAAGACGACAATGGAATATTTGTTTTTTTAACTACTGAAAGAAAATAGCTGCCAATCCCAAATCCTATACCCAGCAAAAATAGCCTTCAAAAAATGAAGGTGAAATAATGACATTTTCAGACAAACAAAACCAAAATTCATCACCAGCAGACTAGTGCTAAAATATTCTCTAAGTCAAAAGAAAATTATCCCAAATAGAACCTTGGAGATACAGGAAGATTTAAAGAGCAATAAAATGGGTAAATATATTAGTAAATCTAGATAATTATTATTAGTTTTGTTGGAGTGTAATAGTATTTTTTTAAAAGAGTTGTTTTTTAGACACATACTGAAATAATTAGGATTAAATTTATACCTGAAATTACCTTAAAATAATAAAAGAAGGTAACTAAATGGAAGTGTGAATGGGACAGGATTAGTCATGGACCAATGATTGTTAAGGCCGGAATAACCAGTTCATGCAGGTTCACTATTCTGCTTATTTGTATATGCTCAAAAGTCTCCATAATTATATTAATAACAGTAACAATAATGACAATACCATCTTAATAGTTTTATAGAAATGTGGTTTTACATATGCACATACATGCAGACACATATACATATATATGCATATATGATTAAAACATATGACATTTATAGTATAAAAGTCTGGAGATAGGTAAATGAAGCTAAGGGTTTCTACCAATTAGTATTAGATTTTGGGAAATCAAGGATTCACATGGTAATCTTTAGAGTAACACCAAAAAAAAAAAGAAAAGAAAAAAAAGAAAAGAGTATACAGCTTCTGAGCTAAAAGAGGGGAGAAATGAAGTAAGTATAAAATAATTTAAGAGAAAGCAAGAAAGAGGGGAAAAAAGATCAGTGGAAGAAGGGGAAGAAAAAAAAGGCACAAACATAGAAAGCACATAAGATGGTAGATTTTCATCTATATGTACATTATATATAAACTAAATGTTCTAAAACTAAAATATAACAATTGTTTCACTGAATGAATAAAACTGATAAACTTTTAGCTATTTAGATTAAGAAAAAAATATACAAGACTGAAATTGCTAAAATCAGAAACAAAAGTAGGGACATTACTACCAATTCTACCAAAATAAGAAGGATTTTAAGTGAGTACTATAATAGGGGAGCCTGGATGGCTTAGTCAGTTAAATGTCAGACTCTTGATTTTGGCTCAGGTCATGATCTCAAGGTCATGAGATAGAGCCCCAAATGGGGCTCTGCATTAGGTATGGAGCCTGCTTAAGATTCTCTACCTCTCCCTCTACCCCTCCCCATTACGCTCTTTCTAAATCAAAAAGAGAGAGAGAGAACTATAGGAAACTGTATGCCAACAAACTGGAAAACCTAGATGAAATGGACAAATTCCTAGAAACACAAAATCTACCAAGACTACATCATGCAGAAATAGAATATCAGAATAGACTATAACCAGTAAGGAGACTGATTCTGTAACCAAAAGTCTCCTGACAAACAATAGCCCTGGACCTGATGGCTTCATTGGTAAAGTCTACCAAACACTTAAAGAAGAACTAACACCAATTCTCCTCAAAATTTTCAAAAATTTGAAGAGGAGGCAACATTCTAAACTCATTCTATGCGACCAGCCTTACCTTGATACCAATACCCAACAAAGATACTACAAGAAAACTGCAGACCAATATCTCTTACAAATATTGATGCAAAAATCCTCAACAGAATACTAGCAAACTGAAATCAGCAACATTATTAGAAAGATTTTATACCATGACCAAGTGGGTTTTATTGCTGGAAAGTAAATATGGTTCAACATATGAAAATTGATCAGTGTGATATACCACATTAACAGAATGAAGGATAAAAAATCGCACATGATCATCTCAACTGATGCAGAAAAAGCATTTGACAAAATTCAATATCTTTTCATAATAAAAACACTTAAAATGGGATAGAAGAAAACTACCTCAATATAAGTCATAAATGAAAAGTTCACAGCAAACATCATACTCAATGGTAAAAGACTAAAAGCTTTTTCTCTAAGATCTAGACAAGGCAAGGATGCCCACTTTCAACATTTCTGTCCAACACAATACTGGAAGACCACAGTAATTATGCAAGAAAAAGAAATAAAAGACATCCACATTTGAAAGAAAGAGGTAAAATTATCTGTTTGCAGATGATATGATGTTATATATAGAAAAGTCTAAAGATGACATACCAGAAAAACACCAGAACTAATAAGTAAACTCAGCAAAGTATCAGAATACAAAGTCAACACACAAAAATCATTTGCATTTCTATTTACCAACAATGAGCAATCCAAAAAAGCAAATTAAGAAAACAATTCCACTTAGCATCAAAAAGAATAAAATACTTAAGAATTAATTTAACCAAGGAGGTGAAAGACTTGTATAATAAAAACGACAAGGGGCGCCGGGGTGCCCACTCTTGACTTCTGGCTCAGGTCATGATCTCATGGTTCATGGGTACGAGCCCTGTGACAGGCTCTGCACTGGCAGCTCGGGGCCTGCCTTGGGATTCTGTCTCCCTCTCTTTGCCACTTCCCCCACTTGCCCTCTCAAAAACAAAAAACAAAAAATAAAAAACAAAACTACAAACATTGCTGAAAGAAATTAAAGAAGACATAAATAAATGGAAAGACACCCCATGTTTATACACTGGAAGACTCAATACTGTTAAGATGTCAATATTACTCAAAGCAATCTAGAGATCTAATGCAATTACTATCAAAATCCCAATGATGTTTTTTGCAGAAACAGAAAAACTCATCCTAAAATTCATATGGAATCTCAAGGGACCCCAAATAGACAAAGCAATCCAGAAAGAGAAGAACAAAGCTGGGGGACTCATACTTCCTCCAAAACTTTCAAGCTTACTATAAACTATATTTATTACAAAACTTACTACAAAGCTATAGTAATCACAATAGTGTGGTACTAGCATAAAGACAAACATATAGATAAATTAAATAGATAAATGTAAAACAATAGATTCTAGACATAAACCTTTGCATATGTGATCAAATGGTTTTCAACAAGGGTGACAGGACCCTTCAGCAGGGAAAATCAGTCTTATAAACAAATGGTGCTGGGGAAACTGGATATCCACACACCGAAAATGAAGTTGGACCCTTACCTCACATCATACACAAAAAATTAACTCAAAATTCATCCATGACCTAAATCTAAGACCAAAAACTATAAAATTCTTAAGACAAAAATGTAAGACAAAAGCTTCATGGCATTAGATCTGGCAGTAATTTCCTACATATGACACCAAAGGCACAGACAAAAATTAAGAAATGGACAAACTGGACTTCATGAAAACTTTAAAATTAATTTCATTGAGGTGGCTCAGTTGGTTAAGTGTGTGACTCTTGATCTTGGCTCAGGTCATGATCTCATGGTTCGTGAGACTGAGCCCTGAGATGGGCTCTGCACTGATAGCACAGAGCCTACTTGGGATTCTCTCCCTCCCTCTCTCTCTGCCCCTTCTCCGCTTGTGCTCTGTCCCTCTCTCTCTCAAAATAAACAAACTTAAAAAAATAATTAAAAAAATAAAAATTAGTTGCATCAAAAGATTCTACCAACAGAATAAAAAGGCAACCCACAGAATGTGAGGAAATATTTGCAAGTCATGTATTTGAGATGGAATTAATGTCCAGAATATATAAAGAATTCCTACAACTCAACAACAAAACAACCTGACTCAAAGATGGGTAAAGGACTTGAATAGTTATTTCTCCAAAGATATGCAAATGGCCAAAAAGTACATGAAAAGATGTTCACAACATCACTAATCATTAGGAAACGCAAATCAAAACTACAATGATATGCCACCTTATACCTATTAGGATGACTGTGATCTAAAAGCAAAAGGAGTGGTGTCTGGGTGGCTTAGTCGGTTAAGAGTCTGACTTCGGCTCAGGTCATGGTCTCACGGTTCGTGGGTTTGAGTGCCGGATCGGACTCTGTGCTGACAGCTCAGAGCCTGGAGCCCGCTTTGGGTTCTGTGTCTCCCTCTCTCTCTGCCCTTCCCCTGCTCATGCTCTGTCTCTCAAATAACATAACATAACATAACATAACATAACATAACATAACATAACATAAC
>NC_064818.1:54719181-54767805 GCF_023721935.1 Panthera uncia | reverse complement strand
ACATAACATAACATAACATAACATAACATAACATAACATAACATAACCATAACATAACATTAAATCAAATTAAATTAAAAATTAAAAATTAAAAATTAAAAAAAAAATAAATAAATAAAGATAAAAACAAAAGGAAACAAAACCTGGAAAATGACACAGTGATGAAGAGGTGGAGAAACTGGAACGCTGTCCAACACTGGAGGTAATGTAAAATGGTACACTGGAATGGAAAGCAGTATGGCAGTTCCTCCAAAGACTAAGCATAGGTCACTATACTTCAATTAAAAAAAAGTTAAACAGGGGCACCAGGGTGACTCAGCTGGTTGAGCATCTGACTCTGGATTTCAGCTCAGGTCATGATGTCACAGTCATGAGATTGAGCCCTGTGTCAGGCTCTGAGCTGGGCATGGAGCCTGCTTAAGATTCTCTCTCTCCCTCTCCCTCTGCGCCTCCCCCTCTTACACGTGTACACTCTCTCAAAAGAAAAAAAAGGAGGGGCGCCTGGGTGGCGCAGTCGGTTGAGCGTCCGACTTCAGCCAGGTCACGATCTCGCGGTCCGTGAGTTCGAGCCCCGCGTCGGGCTCTGGGCTGATGGCTCGGAGCCTGGAGCCTGTTTCCGATTCTGTGTCTCCCTCTCTCTCTGCCCCTCCCCCGTTCATGCTCTGTCTCTCTCTGTCCCAACAATAAATGAAAAACGTTGAAAAAAAAAAAAAAAAAGAAAAAAGAAAAAAAAGGAGGAAAACGAAACAATTCAACAGGACTGCCACATGATCCAGTAATTCCACCTCTGAGTATATATATAAAATAACTGAAAGTAGTGTCTCAAAGATATCTGTTCACCCACTTTCATAGCAGTATCATTCACAATAGCTAAAACATGGAAGCAACCCCAGTGTCCATCGATGGATAGATAAGCAAAATATGGTATATGCACACAATGGAATATTATTCAGCCTTAAAAAGGAAAGAAATTCTGATGCATGCCGCAACATGAATGAGCCTTAGGGGCATATGCTAAGTGAAATAAGTCAGTCACCAAATGACAACTACCGTATGAGTCGACGCACATGAGGTATTTAAAGACAAAACTGTCCTACGATGGGTCTTGCTACTCTGAGTGACTAGGGATCAAGGACAAAAGTACTCTCGATGTTGCTTCGGAAGGGCCAATGTGTCTTCTGTCTGGGACTGGGAAACAGGCTAAGATAAAATGCACTACTGGCTCCAGGACTCATTACCTCTGGTAACTGCACAACTGGACAAAGCGTGTCTTGGCAACCTATTTTCGAGGCCCTTCTGACTCACAGACAAACCTCATCCCGAGAAGGCACTCGGGCATGGAGCTCGGCAGGCCTCCAGGCCTCCCCGCGCCTCCCAGCCGTCTAGCACACCGGGACCGCCCACAGCTGCTCACCAGTGTTGCGGATGATGTAGTCCAGCACCACCAACCGCTCGAACTGCAGCAGTAGTTGTCGGTTAGTGTTCTCAGGGAGAGGTTCTGCTTCGAAACGCCGTAGCCAGTAGTCTGCGTCTTTGTAGCCTTCAACAAAGAGCTGGAACGAACCAACCTGCAGCCAAAGAGGAGGAATAAAGAGACTTCCCTGTAGCTCAAGTCCAAAGAGCCCAGGAGTAAGCCAAGTCGCCCATAAGGCACTGTGGAGTTTATGTCAGAAAAAGGTCATGGGAGTGCTTGCCCAATCCAAATTCAAGAAGCCTATCTAAATGGGCCAGAGGAGTAAAGTGAGAAGTTAGGAGTTCTGTTCTCTGGAAAATTATTCCCCAAACCTTAAAAAGGAGGAAGACAGCAGCCTCGAGGCAGGCTATTCACATGTCCACATGCAAGTCTCTAGGTGCCTTGTTTCACCACTTGGATGGTTATGCCACCATAAATCATCACCTTTACATGTGCAGTTTATACCTTTGGCGGTAGCCCGATGCGATTAAACCGCTGCCCAACTTTTGGCACTTTCTCTAGTGCAAGCCGCTTGCCCCTGGACTTCACTCGGTCAATGGCACTATAGTTGAAGGTATCGCTGGCCAGATACACTACCTATAGTGGAAAGAGAAGAGATATCTAGGTTACAGTCGAGTATAAGAACTATACCATTGGAAGGGAACAGCTAGACGCTCACCAGTGCTGCTCCTCTCCCAGGGCATGCAGAAAGAATGCACTTCTCAGCCTTTCTAAGGACTAGTTCAGGCCAATGGAATGTTGACAAAGTGATATATGTATATCATCTGCAGGGCTGGCCCCTAAAATCTCCCATGATCCTTAGTTCATACTCTCCCATCTGTGCAGCTGGAAACGAAGGGCTCTGAGATGGCAAAAACACATCATGGAAGGATTTTAGATCTCTCGTTACTACATGGAGTGACAAGGGATCTAGGAGAACTGACTAACTGGCATGGATCTATTATGTGAGCAAGATCCATTAAACCACTGAAATCCAGGGTTTGTTACAGCAGCTAGCATGAATTCCTATAATACGGCCACCACCTGGGTTAGGAGAAGAGGGCCCGACACCTAATTTCTCTCCACATAAAAACAAATTGTAATTTACTCCATACCCTTATATTTAATTTTGAATTTTGTACTATGTACAATTATTCACATTTAAAAAATAAACACTAGGGGCGCCTGGGTGGCTCAGTAGGTTAAGCGTCTGCCTCTAGATCTCAGCTCAGGTCTTGATCTCAGGGTCATGAGTTCAGGTCCCGTGTTAGGCTCTATACTGGGCATGGAGCCTACTTTAAAAAATAATAATAATAATACAAATAAATAAATAAATATAAACATTAAAACTTGTTTTAATTTTTAGTAGATTACTATATATAGGCATATTTATGCAGACTGTATCTGGAATATTATACAAGAAACTAGTACTAATAGCTGCCTCCAAGGAAGGAACAGAGTGGCTGGAAGACAAGAGGTGGGAGAGAGGCTGAACTACTCTGTTTACCCTACTGTGCCTTCTGATCTCTACACTAGATGTATGCATTGCCTATTCAAAAAAACATTTTTTAATGGGCCACCAATATTACACTTGGTTGTTGGGGTGCCTGGGTGGCTCAGTCGGTTAAGCACCTGACTTCAGCTCACGTCACGATCTCACAGTTCTTGAGTTTGAGCCCCACGTCAAGCTCTGAGCTGACAGTGCAGAGCCTGCTTCAGATTCTGAATCTCCCTCTCCCTCTGCCCCTCCCCCCCACCTCCCTCAAAAATAAATAAACATGAAACAACAAAAAAAAGATAACCACGATTGATTGTCAAATTATAGTAATATCACTACAATCCGTATGTGTGTCCATTATCACCCTTTATCACACTGTCTTGTGATTATCCATTCATTTATCTAACCTCTCTCTTAAGATTAAAGAGATTTGGGGAAAAAGAGATCATATTATTCACATTAGCATCCTCGGTACCTAACAAAGTGCTTGGTACATGCTCATTAAATATTTATTAAGTGAATGTAATATTTATTAAGTAAATGCATATTCTTTCGGAGATAGCAACAAGTGAGTTTCAGCATATAAATACCTAAATTAAATAAAATTAAATTTAAAAGAAAATTCTTTCTTTTCCTAAGCCTTGCAGAACTCATTACAAATAACTAAATATTGTGCCTATGAATCTTAGGGACGAAATCATTCCCTCCCTCCTTACCCATCCATCTGTCCATCCAATGTTAACAGAGTATCTAAAATGGATGTGCAAGTTCCTATAAGTTGGCATTCTCTGCTGAGGAAACACATGCACAGGAATCAAGGGGAAAAAAGGCTTTCCTAGGGACTACCTTGCCAGTTTCCACAGTGACAACCCTTGCTTTTCTCAAGTGATAAACTACCCTTCCCCCCCGCCCCCGCCCAGTCAGATTTATTTTCTATCGTTCTCTGTAACAACCCACTTTTTCCGTATGATTAACGAAGCTATCATAACCTGAAACCCCACAGGAACACAGAGCAGAGACAGCTACTGAATGAGAACTAGAGCCTTACTATTTGAAGCTCCATCACAACATGAGCCCCGTTTCCATAGTGACAGATGCTCTAATCAACTGGATAGAATCTTGTCACAAGGGTGGGTAGGCTGGGAGGGGAGAGACATCCTCTCATTATTCTTTAGCAACTCTTTGTTAAACTTGCAACGTTCTAGCTCATCTCAGTCTCATGGAAGACAAGTATTTTTTTTATTGTTGCTGACTTTCTCATGCAAAAGATCATCAGGCCACATTAAAATTCTCCATAGGGACAGAGGAAGACCAGAGATGGGGAAGAATGGGATTTTGGGGGGTAACATTCTATTATGATTAGCATTGACATAAAAATACTACAGGCTAGGACGTGTGGAGTGTTTATATTGTGCAAAGGCACTAGGCTACGTGTTTTACATGGATTATCCTGTGTAATCTTAATAGTTGCCCCATAAAGTAGGAACTATTTATATCCCTATTTTTATAGTAAGGAAACTGAGCAAGCAGGGGATATGGGGGTGTTTTAAGTGACTTGCCAAGAGTCACCCAATAAAAAGCTGCAGAGTCAGAATGTGGCCTCAACCTCTGATTCTCAGGCACTGCACTCCAGAAGCACAAGCAGAGCAGGCACATGGCTAGGCGCTGACTATTTACCTAGTGAAGAAAGGGAATGACAGTGCTGAGCAAGGAGTATTTAAAACAATTTCTAGAATCTAGGAGGGGCCTAGTAGGAGGAATTCTGGTTAGGCAGGAGATCTTTAAAGCATTAATTATCATACAAGATGTTCAAAGTGTGCTATTTAACTCTGTGTACAGAGAGAACTAAAGCATAGAGGGAAGGAATGAACTGTACAAGACCAGGCAATGAATCAGATGTCCATGGGAGCTACAAGCATACGCTCTCCCCACGGACCTGAGTCGGGGGGATCTCTAGAATTGTCCCTCCTGGTTTGATACTCGCTCACGGATTCAACTGGCACTTATGGAATACTTCCTATAAAAACAGCACTTTGCTAGGTGCTGAATATAAGAGGAAATTTCAAGAAATGGTCCCTGACCTCTACAAACTTACAAACCAGCTGGCTCATTGTTTGGAGTTCGGTGGCAAAGGAGCAGACAGTTAAACAACCACAACAATCACAATTTCTTCTAAAACACCCTGGGAAACAGAAAAAAACAGGTTTGAAGGAAAGCTTCTATCTGCTGATCAGTCTCTGCCCACAGTCTACTATCTAAACCTTCAAAGAAAATCTTAAGCAAGGGTTTTTAAGCTAGAGGCATGGTCCTTACAAGGTAAATGAGTAGATTGCAACTGGTCCATGAACCATCCCCCTGAAATTCTATGCAAACAACAACTGCAAATATGTGATTCTTTTTCTGGGAACAAGATGTATAGCTTTCATCAGATTCTCAGAGGATTAAAGCCCATAGCTACAAAGATGCTCCTGCAGCCTCAGGGCATATCAGATCAGAGCTCCAGCTTGTTACTAAACCTGAGGTAGCCACATACTAAATGGGTGATGATGTGTCCTTGAATGTTCATATGCTGACCAGCAGATTCCTTCCCCTCATAACTCTTGGAAAGTTTCATGTAACACCCCGCAGTACAGGGATTCTTAGCCTGGCATCAGTAAATGTCCTGAAAATGCAAGCAAACAATTCTGTATTTCAGCATATTGGGGGGAGGGGGAGGGAATTATTATTCCCTTAGAACCTCAGCTAAGTCTATAACAAACATAGGGGATGTGCAAATCCATTCTAAGTGTGGATTTGCCTGGATCTGGGACCCTGATTTTACTATGTTCAGATAAGTACAAGAATTTCACAGCAAAAAGATGGATGAGAATTCCAGGTCAGTTCCCTGCACAGGTTCAAGCCAGACTCTCATCCCATCCTAGATTCCTCCTTGCCAGACCTTGTATAGTGATTAGCTGACATAAGCTAGTCCATTCTAGATTATCTCTAAATCATGGAATAGCTCAGAAATCTAAAAGAATGAGCTATAAAAGTAGCTAGGTTTCTAACCAGTTTACAGTTACCAGGGATTGAAAAACACAGGGAACCCATAAGTGTGCATCAGAGGGTCAGTGAATTTCCTGGAATTGTGTGCAAAAATTTTATGCGTATCCTTCTCAGGATGGCTTCCATCAGATGATCAACTCATGAGCCTAAATCTATTATCTGCCCCCCCCAAAAAGGCTGAGAACCCTAGACTCAGGACATAAACAGCCCTTCCTGGACCTAAGCCCCATTAACATGTAGCAGGACTTAGGCCCAGGAAAACTCTGGATAGGCAGTAAGGTTCCCTGGAGAGACAAGTCACTGACCTTTGTACGGGGTACAATGTTGAGTTCCAGTTTTTGGTCCACCAGACTGGCCCCTGCCTCTGACAGATAGCCCTGGTTGAGGACAAGGCAGTCACGGCCAAAGCAGCAGGGACAGCATAGCTTCTGCAGCCACTTGGTCCACTTAGGATTAAGGTGCCCATATGGCTCTTCATTCTTGGGTTTGAAGACAGCAATGATCTTCTACACAGAGAAAAGAAAAATAGGATGTTAAAGGCAATTGATTCAAGTAGCTCATAGACCAGGTCAGCAAGACTCTAGAAAGAAATGAGAAGGCACAGGCAGACAATAGCTATAGACAGACACTAGCTTCTTCCCAGCTTGCAAGAGGAAGATACAGCTCATGTGTGCAGCTAAGAGACCCAGTGCCAGAAAGGGCTGTGGCCAAAGAAGATGCCAAGTCTAGTATACATGGTAAAATGGACTCAAAGCCCAACTTCCAAGATACATTCATACAAACTGTTGCTCTGCATCAATTAGGTAAAGACTCAAAAAAGTATCAGTTGAGAGGAAATTAGTAAAGTATTATGGAATGAGATTAAGGAAACTCCATCAATGGCTGATTTCCTCTAGCAGCCTTACTATTCCACTCGCAGGGTATTAACAAAACCTTAAAAAGTTTAGGAAAGACAAACCAATAAAGCAATGGAAGGGAAAAATCACAACAGGAAAAAGAATCTGCTACCTGGTTAGAATGGGGTTCTTTTAAGTAACTCTGGTAAGCAAGAGATCAGGACATGAGAGTCCCCAAAGATTAAAATCCACCTTCTCTTGCAGGTGGTAACTTAATCCTCAGAGGTCCTTGGAATATGGGACAGTGAAGCAATCTATACACTATGGACCTCCCTCCTGAGGTTTTCTTCCCCAGGCCAGGGAGCCCTCCAAGGTTATTTCACATTTACCTCATTCCCTCCAGTCCCCAACCTGGTAAATATGAAGAAGAGGAAGAAAAGTAAATATGCCATCTCAGTGATTCATCTTCATATCATATGACTCTCCCTCTCCCCTCACCCCACAGCCAACTCAAGCTAGTCTGGGTCATAAGACATTTTCCTGTGGGTGTCACTTCCTGACAGGCAGGTCACAGCAAAAAACATACACCCATCTGCCTGCATTAAGTATGTACTCATATTAGGAATTGGCTGGGTGCGTGTCTCCAACAATAATTGGTCCATCTGGAGGCTAGTTCTTTCAAGAAGTCTTGCAAGAATTTGAGAGCAAGAAAAACACAGAAGTCTCCTCCCTCCAAAGGAAATCAATTTATTCTCAAACACAAACAACCTTACATATTCAGTGGGAAAAGTCAAGTGCATATATTCATATCCTAAGTCTTCAGGATTACATTCTTATCTAAAATGGCTAGCAAAAGGCCTAAGGGACAGCAATCTTCTTGTCTCTGTACCCCCTGGAACCCTGGGCTCGGAACCAGACAGCAGCAATAGCAAGGGGCTCCTGTCACTCACAGAATGACTCATGAGTCCATTGTAACTCTCTGGAACTGGGCAGTAAAACCATAGGACAACTTGAGGCATGCCCTACAACTCAACAGTCAGTTCGACTGAGGTACAATGTGGAGTTCAGCAAGCTGGTCTCCAGTGGAAGGAAGACTGAGACATTCTTTCTAGTAGTATTTTTCAGCTACCCAGACTGAGGCTTAAATACTTCCATTAAATAAAACAGAACTCTGGGGTGCCTGGATGGCTCAGTCAGTTGAGTGTCATGACTTCAGGTCATCATCTCAAGGTTCGTGAGTTTTAGCCCTGTGTCAGGCTCACTGCTGTCAGTGCAGAGCCTGATTCAGATCCTCTGTTCCCCTCTCTCGCTCTCTCTCTCTCCCTCAAAAATAAAAAAATAAAGGAAATAATGTAAATTAAAAAAACAAAAAACAAAAAACAAAGCAGAACTCAAAGGCCAAGATTGCAGCCAAAGCATCATTTACAGACTGACCTCTCAAACTTCTCAATTTCCTTCCAACATAAAGAGAATCAGAAAGCATTTCAACAACTCTAAAAGCATTAGTTATCATCGTTATCTCGGAATCACACAGGTTTCATTAAATAAAGCTGTGTGGACTGGATAAAGGGGAATGGTGGGTGGGAAGGATGGAGGAACCAAAGGACATTAGGCAGAAAGGAAGACAAGTGCCTTTCAGGACTAAGTGTGGCCTCAGTTCAATTCAATTCTGTTAACATTTGCTCAGTACCTCATTTGTGTGAGCACTACAGGCTTGCCAAATGATACATAACAACATTGGGCCCAATTTCCAAAGCTAATGTGAACTTCACATTTTCAACTGTGTTCCTGAATACTCAAGGATACTCTCCTATTCACAGAAAACAAACTCTAGAACCATTCAAATTAGAAAGATACCCACCATTATTTGGTTGAGAAAGAAAATGACTACTGCCTAATTTTTCTGTCTTCTCTCTTCCCTACTATAACTTCAATTTCTTTATTACATTTAGTAGTAAGCTTTGGTTTGATGCTATTTTTATTTTATTTTATTTTATTTCATTTTATTTCATTGTAATTTTATCTTATCTTACTTTAGAAAGACAGAGAGAGAGAGAGAGAGAGCGAGCAGGAGAGGGGCAGAAGTGGGGGGAGAGAGAGAATCTTAAGCAGGATACACGCTCAGCACAGAGCCTGACACGGGGCTCGATTCCACAACCTTGGGATCATGACCTGAGCCAAAATCAAGAGTCGGGGATGCTCAACCAACTCAGCCACCCAGGAGCTCCTGATGCCAATATATATTTTTTTGATGTTTTATTTATTTTTGAGAGAGAGACAGACAGAGTACTAGCAGGGGAGGGGCAGAGAGAGAGAGAGAGGGAGACACAGAATCCGGAGCAGGCTCCAGGCTCTGAGCTGTCAGCACAGAGCCCGACGCGGGGCTCGAACTCACGAACTGAGATCATGACCTGAGCCAAAGTCAGATACTTAACTGACTGAGCCACCCAGGCACCCCGATGCCATTATTTTTAAAAAGGCTTTCCTTAACATCCCCTTACTAACCCTCTTTAATAAAGAGGGTGAGGTACAGGTAGTTTAAGCAATAGCAGTCAGTGAAGCTAGGGATAAAAACAGAACTGCACAGGAAGAGACCACTCACCGGCTAGTGTCAGAACCCACAACAAATACTAAGAGACCTGGAACTCACAGATTTCTCCTATCTGTCCAGCAGCCCTAAAAAGGAGGGTATTATACTGTGCTAACATTTAAGATAGTTTTGGGGCGCCTGGGTGGCTCAGTCAGTTGAGCATCTGACTTTGGCTCAGGTCATGATCTTATGGTTGATGAGTTCCAGCCCTGCGTCAAGCTCTGTGCTAACAGCTCAGAGCCTGGAGCCTGCTTCGGATTCTGTGTCTCCCTCTCTCTCTGCCCCTCCCCTGTTCATGTTGTCTCTGTCTCAAAAATAAATAAACATTAAAAAAAAAGAAAAGATAGTTTAAGCATATCACTCACTGTTGCACCGTGAAATATACAGACACAACTTTTAAAAGTTTTTGTTTAATTTGTTAAACATGAAGCTGATGGTTCTCAAACAATTTTGGTCTCAAGATCCCTCTAAACTCTTAAAAATTAGTAAAGACTCCCAAAACTTTTGGGGGTAATGTAAAATCTACATTTGCTGTATTAGAAATTAAAACTGAAATGTTATGACTGTTAATTCAACTTAATAATAAAAATAGACCTGTTACATGTTAACCTAAGTGATATATTTTTA
Source organism: Panthera uncia (assembly GCF_023721935.1). NCBI lineage: Eukaryota > Metazoa > Chordata > Mammalia > Carnivora > Felidae > Panthera > Panthera uncia. The sequence continues at coordinate 54,757,756 of NC_064818.1, read as the reverse complement.
TGAAAAATAACTATTTTCAGAAACAATTTTTAGTGAGAAGGCAGGCACTGTTTTACATTTTTGCAAATCTCTCTAGCGTCTGGCTTAATAAAAGGCCACTGTATTCTTACATCTTCCTTAATATTCAGTCTGTTTCAATATCACACATCATGTAGCCTCTGGAAATCTCCACTGTACACTTATACAGAAGTGAGAATGAAAATGGCAAATAGTCTTAAAATTGTATTAAAAATAATTTTGACCTGTGGACATCTAATAGGATTCCTATAGGTCCTTTGGCCCCACTCTGAGAACTGCTGCATTCTGTATTAGTAGTTGGATAGAAATAGCACTGCCTGACTTGGCTATTTAGGCAAAGAAGCCTTATTTACATGCTAACTCTCAGAAAAGAGAGGGATGGGCTACTCTAAATGTATGAGACCCTAAAAGAAGATGGGATCCAAATAGAAGGCAATAGAAGAGATTTAGCCTGTATTTATTTTCCTATCCACTGCCATTGACCCAACCTTCCTCATCCATTACAACTTGTGGTCTGGGACAGGTCCCTAGAACAGACAGTAATGATGCTTCAAAATCTCAGGGGCGCCTGGGTGGCTCAGTCAGTTGAGCATCTGACTTCAGCTCAGGTCATGATTTCCTGGTTCACGAGTTCTAGCCTCACGTCCGGCTCTGTGCTGACAGCTCACAGCCTGGAGCCTGCTTCGGATTCAGTGTCTCCCTCCCTCTCCACCCCTCCCCAACTCGTGCTCTGTCTGTCTCTCTCAAAAATAAACATTAAAAAAAAAATCTCAGGAACTACATCTAAAGATGACATACAAACTTGACTGCCTCTTAACATTTAGGTAAAAAACAATAATTATTCTGTTTGAGATCTTTATTCTTTATCAGGCTATCAGTGTTACTCTCAACCACGTGTAAGGACATCAGAATTTCTTGGGACGGCACAGGTAGTTGGAAGAAGCACATTCAATATTATAACATAATTTTATATTTGAAAAATGAAAAAAGAAAAACCTGTATCATTTTATGACAAACTCTTGGTCGATAAGTTTGTTTAAAAGATTGAATATTACTGATACAAGGCCTAGGTCCTAGCACATGTGATCAGTATCTGTAAAATTCTGAAGCAAATACAAATTAGCGTTAGCTAATAAATTACTATTCTCAGTGGTCATAAATCTTCTCAAAATTATGCTACTTTTGCTTTATTCAATGCCATGTGTCCAACAAAGCCTAATCCAGGGGTCAGTGGGCATACAACTTAATAAAAACCAAAACACTCTGAACCCCTGCTAAGCAACAGGAACCACGCCAGGGGCTTTCATGTGGGATATCGCATTTAATCTTCTTAGTAAACTCGTGAATCACATGCTATTCTATGATTCTTGGAATATGAACATCTAATATTACTAGCCTCGCAAAATAAAAAAAGCTTTAAAAATATTTTCATAGGTGATTGAGCTTAAGACCAGAAGCACAATAATACAAGTGAGGAGGGTAACATGAGCGTTCTCTATCAGGCCTTCTGATCTAGCCTTTTCCATCTTACTGTTCTAGGTCCCCATTTGCTCGCCCTGAGGGAGAAACCATCCTAAATTGGGAAAGGGAATCAGGGTTATTATCTCCAAGAACCTTCTAGTCTCTCTAGCTCCAAAAGCAGCTCTGGCAGAAACAGCTGGTTTCCCCAAACTCTGTTCCCCCTTCTTCCTTGGACATAGGACTCCTGATTTTTAGTGGGGCAAAATAAAGACTATACTTCCCAGCCACTACTGCAATTAAGTTCTGGACAATGGGATGTAAAAAGAGTCTGGTGCAACTTCTATGAAACGTCTTGAAGGAAGAGGGCATACTCTCCCTTGTCCTTTCCTTCCAACTGGCTGAAAAACAGACCAGTTGTCTGCAGTCTGAGTAGCCATCTTAGATTATGTAGTGGAAGCCACATTCTAGGGATGGCCCATCAGCTGGATGGAAGGAGGCACATTGTTCATATTGCCATGCCAGCCCTAAGCAGCCTATAGACTCCTTCTATGAGAGTTAGGCGTACTTTTATTCAAGGCATTGTTGTTTTAAATTTTGTCACACATAGCCCAATTTAATCCTAGCCAATATGGTAAACAAAAAGAAACCAAAAATTCAGATGACTGACTTCGAGGCAGCACAGCATAGAGGTTAGGAGCATGAATTCTGGACTCAGTAGGCCTGAATCCTGCCTCCCACTCACTAGCTGTTAGGACCCGAAGAAAATTAGTTACACTGTGTGTCTCAGTGTCACCTGTCGGAATAATAATAATAGTACCTACCTTCAAAGGTGTTATAAGTACTAAGTGAATGATTATTTGTAAAGCATTTAAAATAGTATCTAGCATATAGTAAGTGCTACCTATGTATTTGTTCAATAAAATAAACTAATTTGGAACAGGGCCAAAGACCACACGAACAACTACAGTGAGTCTGTGGTCCCTAACCTGACCCGCCACAGCGTTGAGGAAGTGATCCTCTGCTCTGAACCATATTTTACTCAGTGGGACTAAGATGGTTATATTAATAAGTTTTGCCAGGGCATATGTGTTTTGACTTCCTCTCTACGAAAGGACAGTGGCCAGGAAATTTTAGACCTTGGGATCCTGCAAATCACCAAGAAACATACCCACAGTCTGTTATTCTCCGTGGCCCATGCACAGAGGTGGTAATACTTTACCTGCCAGGGAGAAGTGAAAGATCTTATTACTCCCATCTGTCAGAGCACCAGGTCACTTCTCAGCTGACCTGACACACTTCCAAAAAAACTGTAACAATGTCATGAAAGAAAAATAAAAACCTTCCTACTGCTCCTATACCTATCAAAGATACTCAGCTCCTCCTTACATCGGCCAACGAGCTAAAAAAAAGAAAAAGTAAAATAAACAAAAAATAAAAACCACTTACATAAAAGATGAAAGCATCTTGCTAGCATTTAGACCTCAGGAGACCCACTTTTTTTCTAGAAGTAATGGTTCCCCTTTGAGCTTTCAGTTTAACTCACTCCTCCCCTTACTTGAGGGACTTGCAAAGACTTACTATTCTCAAAGTTTTCCCCACCTTTTCCCCAGCTCAGTTTACGGTAACTGAGTTGATGGTATATTGCTTTCTGGTTCTTGATAATTCAGGGACAACATCTGGAAGAATGACCAGATCATTAAATGAACCTAACCAAGAGCTACAAGTCAGTCCATCCTGGCCACTCGGCACTCCTATCAGAACAGCACGCCAGCCATGTAAAGAGTTCACACAGGAGAGATGCAGGGAAAATCTGTGGGAGATTTGACAATCATCATTTTAATAAGTATAACAATAATACATTTCTCCAAGAAACCATTCTGATCTATCCAAGAACTCTGACAGGGAAAAGTTAACACTTTTTGACCCACTGATATTCCACTGATCCCTCTGGTCTTATATAAATGCCTTAAATTCTTCTGCAGCTATCAAAAGAATAAAGGTCAGGGGCGCGTGGGTGGCTCAGTCGATTAAGCAGCCAACTTCCGCTCAGGTCATGATCTCGCAGTTCGTGAGTTCGAGCCCCGCGTCGGGCTCTGTGCTGACTGCTCAGAGCCTGGAGCCTGTTTCCGATTCTGTGTCTCCCTCTCTCTGACCCTCCCCTGTTCATGCTCTGTCTCTCCCTGTCTCAAAAATAAATAAAACGTTAAAAAAAAAAATTAAAAAAAAAAAAAGAATAAAGGTCACCGTTCAGCTGCCCTGGTCACCCCATGTCCCATCCCAACCCATCTCATCCCCATCCCCCTATTTATACACATGCAGGGGACAAAATAAAGGCCAGCAAACACTTTGCCTTAGCTAAAAAGCGAACTGCTGATAGTCCTAGGAGAGAAATGAAAGTAAAATGTAGCAGGTAGTCCTGTGTTTCTAAAACTCCACATTCTTTACTGAGAAGACATGAAAAAGAATTTGAACAATTTCCCAGAAGTGAGCAATAATCAAGGCAGATGAAACTGGTAAGTCCACCCACTTCATCACCGACGTTTGCCAGTAAGAGGCCTGGGGCAGTGGTAGACATCCCCACGACACAGAAGGCTGGAACTGAACCCTCAGAGGCCCTGATGGGTCACCCGTCCTTCTCAATAAACAGCGACAACGCTGGTTCGGTCCAAAAAAAGGAAATGGGCCCAAATCTCAAATCTGTAGTACAATGGACAACGCTGGTTCAGTCCAAAAAGAGAAAATAGACCAAAGCTCAAATCTGTAGGACAATGGCCGAATAGCAGTCTCTGTAGTTTAAAGCTAAGGAACCTACTAGAAAGCAGCATCTCCCCGCGCGTCTCTGTCGAGAAGCTGATTGTCCCACCACACCGCTGGGCCCCTCGCCTGTATCTGGTCAATTTCTCTTTTCATTCTCCGCTCACTCCTCCCCCACCAAATAGGTTCTGATTTATTTCTTCATTCCGCAGAGCTTCTCCATCTCCAGTCCTCAGGGGCATTCCAAAATCTTGCCAAGGGGCTCTGCACTGTGAAGTTTCTCCCTTTTGCAGCCTTTCAACCCCCCTTTTCCCCGTGGCTGTGCGAAGCTGCTAATTCCCCCGGACAGGCCCACCCTCCCCGAAGGCAGCGGCGGCAGCCCCCACCCCGCTCTCACCCCCTGAGGGTCCTTGACGAAGTAGCTTCCGCTGGAGCCCTGGTAGATGCGCTCGGGGAAGATGCAGCGTTCGATGGCCAGCTCCGCCTGCCGCACCACCGTCTCGAACTCGGGGTCCTCCGGAAACTCATTCCGCTCGCGGTGGGCCTGCGCGGCGTGCGCCGCCGCCGCCGCCTGAGCGGCCAGGGCTTGGGCCTGCGCCGCCACGGTTTGGGTCTGGCCCTGGGCCGCCGCGCCCCGAGCCCGATCCAGCAGTGGCTGCCGCTCCCGGTCGTGGCCTGGCGAGCCCGGCGGAGAGGGGGCCGGGCCGGCCGCCGCCGCCACTCGGACCGCGCCCCCCCGGCACCTGCGGAAAGTGAGCGCCCGAGCCGGACGGGAAGGTGTAGTCTGGAGGTTGGGCCCGCTCGGGGGACACCAGTGGGCTCGTTTCGTCCATCCCTCAGGCCGCCGGCTCCGGGTCCCGGTGCGCTCCACACAGCTGAGCCCCGGGCAGGGACCAATCGGAGACACCCCCAACCCCCGCCTGACCAACCAGGTCGCGGCGCCTTGCCGGCCCCGCCCCTACCTAGCCTGTTTACTTGGCGACGCGTAGGCACGACCCCTCGCGCGCGAACGGTAGCCAATCAGAACCACTGTCTACTTAATCGTGCCCTCCGCATTTTTCGCCCGTCACCGTCGATGAAGACCGCGCATGCTCCAGGAGCCAGACCCAGGTCAGACACGCCCCTTGCTCTTACTAGCCCCGCCCCGCCCCTAGCTTCCTGTTGCTGACCTGTCTCTGGGAGCTTTCAATAAAGTAGCCTACCTAATCAGTCATTTGTTGAGTGCCTGCTATGAACCAACCAGCTGTGAAACTGGAGAGATCTAGTCTTTGTATCTGCATTCATTCAATCATGCACTCATTCATAAAATATTTATTGAGTACCTACTATGTTCTAAAGTGCTAGCGAGACAAAAATGAAGCAAAGAAAAATACCTAATCTGCCTAAATAAAAAGGTTTTTAAAAATCAGAGCCCTGGGGCGCCTGGGTGGCTCGGTCGGTTAAGCGTCCGACTTCGGCTCAGGTCGTGATCTCACGGTCCGTGGGTTCGAGCCCCGCGTCGGGCTCTGTGCTGACAGCTCAGAGCCTGGAGCCTGTTTCAGATTCTGTGTCTCCCTCTCTCTGTGACCCTCCCCCGTTCATGCTCTGTCTCTCTCTGTCTCAAAAATAAATAAACGTTAAAAAAAAAAAAAAATCACAGCCCTAATGCAATTTACACAGTGTCTGGCCCGGATGCTTAATGCTTATTTGTTAATTGATGGAAGATATGGTCTTAGACTAAAAAGTTCCATGAGGCAAAAGTCCATGACTGTTTTATTCACCGCTGTAAAACCTCAGTGTCTAGACACAATAGGGACTCAGTATATTTTTAGTAGTGGAAAAGAGAAGGAAGATCAAGCTGAAGACACACAGCCCTCTGAGGCAGCAGAAAAGGAGCCAACAATGAAAACTGAAAACTCCATAATAGAAGTTCAACGATTTGGGGGTAGGCCTTCAGCAAAGGCCTTAAAGGGGGTGTGTGCTATGAAGGAATAATGTAATTATATTACTGGAGGAAAAGAGAAAAAAGAGAATGAGAGTCATTTGAGTTTGAACCCCATCTGAACACTTAAGAATGTGTTTTCTCATCTGTAAAATGGGAATTATCCCTTCCTCAATTAAATAAAAATTAAGAGAAGGTATGTAAAACACTTAGCATAGTGGTTAGTACACTCAACAAATGGTAGCTTTTTTATTGTTGATGCTGTTTTTGTTTTGTGCTTAAAATAACCAGCAGACTAGACTATGGGTTTTCACAAGAGATGACCAGCCAAATAGTAACCAATATTTCATAATCATTCTTTCTTGAATCAAATTATTGCCACAGCTAGTAAAAGTACGGAATCAAAACAACTTATTGTTTATTTTGTTTTTGTTTTTTGTTTTATTAAGTTTATTTATTTATTTTGAGGTGGGGAAGGGGCAGAGAGAGGAGTGAGAGAATCCCAAGCAGGCTCCACACTGCCAGCTCAGCCCCTGATGTGGGGCTCAAACCCACGAACCTTGAGATTGTGACCTGAGCCAAAACCAAGAGTCAAATGCTCAACCAAGTAAGCCACACAGCCACCCCGAAACAACTTATTATTTAATTACATGTATGACAATGTCTTAATGTTTTTTTGGCATGTAACCCATTTTAGGCAAAGGTCCATACAGTTTCCCCTTTCAGTTACAAGACATATATTTCCCTTCCCGATACAGATATCAAATGATTCAGTAGTACTTGCCCTTGTACTTGCCGAGGGATCATAGTCACAGAGATGATCTCTTGGTATTGATCTCATTTAGCCCCTAAGCTTCAAATTGTCAAGGAAAGCTGCAAGATTTAGAGTTCTCCTTTGAATTCTGGGTCTTCTCTATGGAAAACTCTCAGAATTTATTTCTGAATCTACCCCTTAGAACTTGATTTTCCTTTTACTGAAAAAAAACGAGGGGGGATCAATACATTCCCTATTACCTATGAAGAGCTAGCACTCACCAAATGCTACGCACGTGCCAGGCATTATTTTTTGTATATTCCATGGATGTAAATGGACTACATGTAACTGGCATTACAGCTCCTATGATGTTAGAAACTGAGTAATGTATGCAGCTGGTCTGTGGCAGAGCTGGATCCAAACCCAGGCACACCAACTCAATGCTTTTAACACTATATTGCTTCTTATTAAATATCTCTATGGGATGTGTCTCATATGAACCCCCTTTCTGTCCATTTTCATGGATGCCACATTACTTTTGAGACTCTCAAGATGTCTTAGCTACATTATTAAAATAGCTTATGAATTTGTTTCTCTGCTTCCAATCTCTCTGATTATCTCTGAGTATCACTACCAGATTAATTTTCTTAAAACACTGGTTTCCTTTGGGCTCCCGGGTGGCTCAGTTGGTTAAGCATCCAACTTCAGCCCAGGTCAGGGTCTCACGGTTTATGAGTTCAAGCCCTGCATAGGGCTCTCTGCTGTCAGCACAGAGCACACTTCGGATCCTCTGTCTCCCTCTCTTTCTGCCCCTCCCCCATTCTCTCTCTCTCAAAAATAAATAAACAGGAAAAATGAGGAGACTGAGCTAAAAGATTAAAAACAACAACAACACTGGTTTCCTTGTGTCACTGCTCTGATCAAGAAACTACATTTTTTGGGGGGAAAAAAAGAAACTACATTTTTGGGACGTCTGGGTGGCTCGGTCAGTTGAGCATCGGATTCTTGATTTCTGCTCAGGCCATGATCCCAAGGTCATGGAATCAAGCCCCAAATCAAGCTCTGAGATGAGCTTGGAACCTGCTTAGGATTCTCTCTCTCTCTCTCTCTCTCTCTCTCTCTCTCTCTCCGTCTCTCTCTCTCTCCCTTTGCTCCTCTCCCCTGATCATGAGGTCTCTTGAAAACATTTTCATTGCAGTAAAATATGCATAATATTTATCATTTTAACCATTTCACAAATGTACAGTTCGTTAACATTAAATACATTCACAATGTTGTGTAACCATCACCACTGCCTATACCCAAAACTTTTTCATCATCCCAACAAAAACTCCATATCCATTGAACAGTAACTCCCTCCTCCTCTAGTTCCTGGTAACCTCTATTCTACTTTGTGTATCTATGAATTTTCCTATTCAAAACACTACATTTTGCAAAACATATCTTCCCCCTAATTTTTCTCCATAGTTTAACCACAATCCATCCTTATTTCATCAAATTTTGATATATATACTTCAATGTAATAAGATCTATTTTCCTGACACTCCATTCTCTCAACAACTAATTATATCTATATTCATTACCACACAGTTTAGCATGTTTAACCATTGAATGTTAGAGCTGGTTGAATCTTATAGGTCTGCTAGTCCAATCTCATTTTACAGGCTGGAGAGCTTCATAACTTGTTTGAAGCCCCACACACTTGGTGGCAGGCATGGGATTTGAACACAGAATCCAAGTCTTTTAAAATAATGTAAAAATGGTGTTTATTGAGCACTTATACACTGTACTGTCATACAAGTCCTGGGGAGTCTTTATCATTATTATTATCATTTTCATTTTCTATTCCACAGATGAGGAAAACCCCAATTCAGAGAAGCAGTTTGCTTATTCTCTTCATGCGTTTGCCTTCTTTTAATAATTAAATATAATCTTGAATTTTACATGTACATGAATCTTTTCTTCTCCACATGGAGGCGGTAAGTTCCAGGAGGGCAACGATCTGTGTCTTTTCTAGCTGCATTAACTTTGTTCAGTAAATAAATACTGTATACGGATAAACGGATTGGTGTGCACGGTATTTGGAGGATTTGCTCCAATACTGACACTATACTTATTATTTTTTTTAATGTTTATTTATTTTTTGAGGGTGGGGGCACAGAGAGAGAGCCGGGGGGTGGGGGGAGAATTCCAAGCAGGATCCGTGCTCTCAGCGCAGAGTCACAGGCGGGACTCCATCTCATCGTCTGAGATCCTGACCTGAAGCCGAAATCAAGAGTCTGAGCTTAAGGACTGAGCCACCCAGACACCCCAACACTATATTTTAAATACAAAGGATCTGAGTAATGACAACACAAATCCTAACAACGAATGAATGCAGAAGTGTCCCGATATTACAATGCTGGCACAGGGTTGAAGCTCATTCAACTGCAGTTGCCTAGTCTAGCATGTTACCATTTACAAAACTGAACCTCAAAAGCCAGATTTGGGTTCTGCCCTTAAACTCCAGGGAGGGCCATTTACAACTCTGAAGGTCCGCACAGGATCGGAGCCCCTTGAGAGGGTGGTCACTGTTGCTTCTGACTCAGGTTTTGTTTTGTTGTGTTGTGTGTGTGACATTTCGGCTAGGCTGTCTCTGGGTAGGTAAGACCTGAGGTCTTCACCAGGGTGGCCAAGGTGGGATCATGGGTTCAGCCCCACCCCTCTCTCGGATGTTTGTCCAGAGATCCAGAGACACTTCGCCCCGCACAAAGATGGCGCAGAGTTCGAGCCGGACCAATGGAGAGTGGCGTTGCTCCCGGTTGCCTAGGTAACAGCCAATGGGCAGCGGGAACTGCGCCCAGTGCGGCCGCCGGGGATGGCGGCGTCAAGTGGGGCAGGCGCTGGTGGAGGTGGTGGAGAGGCAGGTGGCAGGGGCGATCCCGGCGGAGCGGCGGTCCCGGCAGCTGGATCCCCGCGTCGGGGCGTGACTGTCATCCCGAAAGGCGGAGCTCAGGTTGGCTGGCAGCGCAGGAGGGAGGGGGCCAGGAGAATGTGGTCGGTGAGGAAGGGACTGAGAAGACCATCCCGAGATAACCGGCTGGGGATCGTGACTCCACCCAGGACGCGCTGACCAGAGGGTGGGGTCCATAGGGTGCCAAACCCAGACCTCCAGTCTCTACCGCTGGGGCCGAGGTCCGAGAGAGCCCACGGTACCCGGCTTAGCGGGTGGGTGGGGGCTGCGTCCGGAGTGGGTGGCAGACCAGTGTGAGCAGAGACCTGGCCCAGGCGGGAGAGCAGAGCTCGGGTAGAGGGAAGGATCGGTGCTGGGATGCAAGAACGGGGTGGGAAATCGACTAGGAAGTGTTGTTAGTTGGGTCTAAGGCTTTGTTTGCCCTGGGTCCGCCTCTCACATTCTGGTGGAGAGACGTCCCACACAACGAGGCTTGGGGAATGAGATGCCTCAATTCATGGTGGCACCCCTGCTGGGTGGCACCTCCAAACTGCTTAGATATCCGCGGGCGTAACTCGGCTTTATTAAAACCCGGTCCAGGCATTTTCTTTTCCATAAAACAGAATAGTATCGTGGCCGTCCCTATCACCCCCAGGTTGTTTTGTTTTGTTTTGTTTTGTTTCGTTTTTTACTATCTTCAGTTCTTCCCACTTTCTTCTCCAACTAATCGCCACACCGGTCTTCCGAAATAAGACCTTTATCTAGTAGCAACACATTTTTATTAATTTTTTTTTTTTTTTTTTTACTTCTCGAGTTCAAGGGAGATTTATAGTAAAAAGACTTGCAGACTTATAAGAAAAAAACAATTTTTTCAAGCTCATTTAAAACATTTAAAAAAGAATGTTTGACTTTTTGTTCTAGGTTTCTTACAAGCCTAAGTTTTGTTCATCAAGCTCTTCCTCTTCTTTTCTTTAGGATTCTGAAAGCCTAAGACTGCTTCCTTTATAATTAAGAAAACTTTGACAAGACGTTCATACTCTGGGGAGGCTTTGGAGGAACCATGTAAAGGTATATGTGGGAAAAGCTGGCTGCCTCAAAACAGTATTCTTAAACTGAAAATCTGTTCCTTTTTATGTTAGTTAGTTAGTTAGTTAGTTAGTTTTTAATCCTCTGAATTTGGACACAAGTTATTGTGAATGCATAAGTATTTTTTTAACAAGTTCGATTTCTAAAATCTGAAAAAAGACAAATGGAATACAAATAAAAGTTACATTCCTGTCTCCGAGTTCTATTTGGAAATGTCAGGGTCAAGAGAAAGTAAAGATAGCAGGGAGGTAGTCTGTTGTGCAGACCAATCGTGTATTCATTTCAGGGACAAAATAGTTCTTTTCTTTTAGATAAATGTTTGGATTGATCCTTTGCAACCCATCTATCAAAAGAGCAGAAAGGGTGGGTATCTGTTTAGAGGCATGAATCTTCTTGCTTTTGTGACTAGATTCCATATGCATAGCTGAAGCCTAAACTCCTAGGCCACCTGTTCTCTTTAAAAAGACTTTTTTATGGTAACTGACACAAATACTGGTTTACATGCTTATTAAAGTGTTGGGTTTTCAGTCTTCATTAGCACTGGCTATACTGTATTGAACTAGATTTGTCTCAATGACCATGATTTCTTTTTGGGTCGTTGGATGTGCAAAGTGACTATTACTTAGCATGGCTAGTTACAGAAGTTATAAATGATCCCGACACTGTCCCAGGTGGTGACAGTATCAATTATTTGGACTAGGTAGAAGTTTCTAGTCAAATGTGTTCAACCATGGCCTGAGGCCATAGAGTCTACATGTGTTTCCTTAATTAGCACTTCTGATTATGTTCTTGGGGATGGGCGTCATTTTGACCAGCTGTTGAAGGGAGTTTGCTCTGTCTCCCTAGGTAAAAAAAGGAATGGAAATGTATTTTTGAAAAACAAATGACAGATGATGGTGGCAGGGTTACGTGGAGAGATGATGTTCCACTTACTATATAGCCATATAATATATTACCCCAAATCTAGCTGCTTAAAACAACCATATGATGCTCACAGGTTCTGTGAGTCAGGAATTTGTACAGGGCATCATGGGGATGACCTCCTTCTGCTCCATGATGCCTTAGATGGGACGCTGACTTAATGGCCGGGAGCTAGAATCATCTGAAGGCTCCTTTGCTCACAGCTGGCGCCTGGGCTGGGCTGATTCAAAGTTGAGAACAGCCAACTAGAGCACCAACACGTGGCTCTTTGTGGCTTAGCTTCCTCACAGCACATTAGCCTCCAGGTAGTCAGACTTCTCATGTGGTGGCTCGGGTCTCTAAGCATAAGTGTCCCATTGAGCAAGAGGGTAGATGTATCACCTTTTCTTTCTTTCTTTCTTTCTTTCTTTCTTTCTTTCTTTCTTTCTTTTCTTAAGTTTTATTTATTTTGAGAGAGAGAGTGAGCGTGCACAAATTGGGGGAGAGGGAGAGAGAGAATCCCAAGCAGGCTCCAAACTGTCTGTGCAGAGCCCGACTCAGGGCTTGATCCCACAAACCATGAGATCTTGACGTGAGCTACGAACAAGAGTCAGACGCTTAACCCATTGAGCCACCCAGGCGCCCGATGCATCACCTTTTCTGATCTGACCTTAGAACACACCATTGCTTCCATCGTGTTCTGTCAGTTGAAGCATTCATAAGCCTGCCCAGATTCAGAGAAGAAGAGTTACACTCCATCTTTATCATGGAACAGTGGCAAGGTCAAATTGTAGAACGTGTAATACAGGAGATATGATTGCAAACGTCTTTGGAAAATACAACCTGTCCCATTGGGTAGAGGATGATCTCTCAAGTTTCACTGGAAAATTTAGGATATATTCCCTAAGAGCTAACAGCATACCAAAAGAGTGGCAAAGTTTACAGTTTGGGTGGCCGGCTAACACTTTGTCCAAAGATACTCTTCAAACTGGAGAAACACTGTTCACTTTCTTTCAGGGACCTTCTACTGGTCCATCTGAAAGGAGTGGGATGCCACTATGTGGAAATTTCATGTAGCCTTGAGAAAAAGCAAACAGGGGTGCCTGGCTGGCTCGGTTGGTAGAGCATGCAACTCTTAATCTCAGGGTCTTGAGTTCAAGCCCCACGTTGGGCATGGAGCCTACTTAAAATTAAAAAAAAAAAAAAAAATAGGGGCATCTGGATGGCTCAGTCAGTTAGGCATCTGACTTTGGCTCGGGCCATGATCTCCCAGTTCGTGGGTTTGAGCTCCGCACTGGGCTCTGTGCTGTCAGCGCAGAGCTGGCTTGGGATTCTCTCTCCCCATGAGCCATTGGGCAGTCAAACTGACTCCTCACATGACACCACAAGAACTCCTTCCAGACCTCTGAGTGAAGACAAGTTAACAGCTGCCAAACATCAAAAGGAAATGCCTTTATCTTATCATCTTACTGCCTGAATAATGATTTTGTGTTTTATGTTTTGGAACGGTGGTGTAGTTATAAGATTTATTATAAGATATGGCCCTTAAGATTCTGACTTGTTTTGAAGGAATGAAATATTTCAGCTTTGTGCCATAAGCTGCGTTTTCAGCGTGCTGACCTCACTAGTTCTGGGAAGAGCTGAAGACGGCCTGTAGTTATCAAAGCCTGTCTGGACTGGAAAGTTTTCCTCTGGCAGTTTCAGTGGGAAACTGCTTCTCTTCCTCTCATTAATGTTGTATTTGCAGCACAGTCATGCTGGCCTCTACCCCAGGCACACTGATGCCGGGCTGACAACAAGAGGCTTGTGGACCTGAAATTGGATGCTGACCTTGTGGAACGTTGATGGGACAGAGATGGCACACCAGGAACCAGCGTCATCTCTCAGAGAAGATAGCCCCAGAGGTTTTGAGGGGCTTTAACACACGAAGAAAATGGCCCCTGTCTCGGGATATCTTCTGCTGTGTGAGAGACCCTGGACATGGAGCTCCCAAGTCGCCGCAACAGCGAGAAAATCCCTGGGGACGCTGTGGAAGGGGCTCCCAGACATCACTGGAAGAGCTTCCGAAGCTGGCCTCATTAAGGAGGTAGAAACAAATGCGGCTCCATGTTTGGGTGAGAGCAAGGGATTCTCAAAACTCATCTGTCCTCATAGCTGGGAAGAAACGCGAGCTTTGAGACAGGGCCAGGGCCCAGAAGATGTCACTGAGCCCCACTCTGTTCAGGCCCAGCTGTTTGCACATCACACCATTTCTGGGCTTGCGGCATCTGTATCAAAAAGCACCATGACAGAGGCCAAAATTAAAATATCCCGTAGGGTGGTGATAAAGAATACACGAGTGGCAATTGTAGTTTACTTTTCCTCACCTTAGAGTTTTCACCTCATTAGTCAACATTGGCTGATTTTTTTTTTTCCAAAATGTTATTTGAATCACGTTGGTAGCATTTTTATACTGAGACTTTAAAGAAATTTCCATTACAGTCGATGTGAATGTGTGAGTTTAGGTGTCTGGTTTTTGGTTTGTTTTTTTATTTTTTATCTTCAAAAAAATTTCTTTAATGTTTATTTATTTTTTGAGAGAGAGAGAAAGAGAGAGAGAGAGACAGAGACAGAGCATGAGCAGGGGAGGGGCAGAGAGAGAGAGGGAGACACAGAATCCGAAGCAGGCTCCAGACTCTGAGCTGTCAGCACAGAGCCCAATGCAAGGCTCAAAGTCACAAACCGCGAGATCATGACCTGAGCCAAAGTCAGACGCTTAACCAACTGAGCTACTCAGGTGCCCCTCCAAGTTGAACATTTAAAGCATTTTAGTATCAAACATGCCAGATCCCTCTTGTACTGTGGAACCTACTTTTGGCGACCCCATCTTGATGTTCCATAATGGAGACAGCAATACAACCCTTAATGTTGTGTGTGATTTGAGCTTTTCTGGGACTTGAAAGAAGCTAGCCATTGGCGCCAGGCCTGTAGGGATTTAAAATCTCACTCCTGTTTGGTCCTCCAGGTCTGGCCCCCATGTTGTGAAGAAGGGGTGCACTTGTCCTGTCGTAACTCAATCAGATGCTTGAGGGTCAGACTCTAGCTTCACTGTTAATAACAGGGGACCTTTCAATGATGATTTCTAGGTCAGGGAACTTTCGCACATAGGATAGCTGTTTGTTGGAGTAGTAGTTCCCATGCTTTCAAATGTTTAACAGTCTAACGATGTGTTGAAACTGCAGATTCCCAGGCTCTAACTTACAAAATCTGATTCAGTAGATCTCATTGTGGGCCTAGGACTCTGCATTGTCACAGTCACTTGCAAAAATGTTTTATTGCTTAGATCTGGAACAGATGAGGTGAGTAAAAAGACCTAGGAAATTATAAAAGGACTAGGGATTGCATTTTTAAAAAATATGTCAGATGATTCTGTTTGTCTATGCATTTAATGATATTTTGGGTTATCTTAACCCCCTTCTTTTTTTTTTTTAATTTTTAAATTTTGTTTAAATCCAAGTTAGTTAACACAGAGTGTAATAATGATTTCAGGAGTAGAATTTAGTGATTCATCACTTACATATAACACCTAGTGCTCATCCCAACAAGTGCTCTCTTTAATGCCCATCACCTATTTAGCCCATCCCCCACCTAGCACCCCTCCAGCAACCCTCGGTTTGTTCTCTGTGTTTAAGAGTCTCTTATGGTTTGCCTTAACCCCCTTCTTATTGGATATCTTTGAATCGAATACAAGCATTCTTTTACTACACCTGTGAAGCCATACCTAGCCAGCCTCACTGTCCTAGTTATTCCTTCCTTCTGCTCCCATTATGCTGTTATCCCCTTAGTTCAGGTCTTATGATCTTGTACCTGGGTGTATCAGTTAGCTTTTTCTGGGTAATAACACACCATGGCTTAAAATAACAACCATGTATTTAGTCCGTGATTCTGTGGGTCATTAATTTGGAGCTGGGCTCGAGAGCAGCTCCGCTGGTCATGCCCGAGCTCACCCTGCATCTGTGGTCAGTTGGTACAACAGCTCCACGTGACCCCTTGTCACCGGCCGGCTAGCCCGGGCTTGTCCACATGGGGGCAGAACAGTTCCAAGTGCAGTGAGAAGGCAAGCCCAGTGTATAGGCGCTTTGCAGACCTCTGCTGTATCACGTTTGTCCGCGTTCACGAATATCACGAATGTCTGGCGTTCCATTAGCCAGAGCAAGTCATAGAACCCACCCAGACCCAGTGCGTGGAGGAACAAACTGCCTGTTAATGGAGGTGCTGCCATGTCACATCACAAGGGCATGAGCAGAGGGGGAGTAATTTGTGCTCATGTTCACAGTCTACTGAATTAGCACATCTCCTGCCTTGCAAGCTTTTCTGGCTGTAGGGTTTTGCTGCTCCAAAGCATCCTGCTTCCCGCTGCCATATTTATTTTCCATGAGCACCGCTTTCATATTAACATCCCTGTTCACAAACCCCCAGAACCTTCCCCTTTCCCCTGTCTTATTAGCTGTAGACTCTTCTGCCTAACTTTCAAAGGTCTCCTTAAGGTAGCCTGGCCCGGAAAGCAGAGCATGCAATACAAGAGAGAAAGAACCAGCAGCAGTCAGGGGAAGCCAGGGCACTTGTTCCAGAGCACAGACTGGCTTATAACTTCTCTGGGCTTCTGTGTCTCCATCTATAAAATGAGGGCGTTTGGATGAAATCTGAAAGGTTTTTTCAGATTTCGGCTGAGTACCTAAGACAAACTTGTTTCTTGTTACTCCTTAAATAAACCTTCAACTGCAGTAAAACCCACATTAATATTTCTCCACCGAACATACAGGCATCATTGCTCCTTGTGCGTTCATTGCCCAGCTTTTCTCTATCTGCAGCTGCCCTTTGCCCTCTTCTCTACTTGTTTGTGGTCCATGCTATCTTGTCTTTGTTCATCTCTGCCATCCAGTCTGATGCTTAATTACATGATCTCTCGTCTTGTTCAGTGGTTCAGTTATTAGCCTTAGCAACTAGATTGCAAACTCATTGAGGGAAGAGACTATATTTTATACATCAACTAAACACCTAGTACCTAGTAGGTATCAAGCCAATATTTGTAGATTAATCCTCAGTTTCTATCCCAGGTCATAGAAAATTGGAACTGGCTGATAACTTTTTTTTTAATTTTTTTTTTTTTTATGTTTATTCAGTTCCTGACAGAGAGAGCACGGGAGGGTCAGAGAGGGAGAGGGAGACACAGAATCCGAAGCAGGCTCCAGGCTCTGAGCTGTCAGCACAGAGCCCGACGTGAAGCTCGAACTCATGAACTGCGAGATCATGACCTGAGCCGAAGTCAGAGGCTTAACTGACTGAGCCACCCAGGTGCCCCCTGGCTGATAACTTTTAAGATCAGTAGGAGGATAAGACTGCTTGAACAGAGGGGATGGTTGCGGGTGGGGTTTGGAGAGGTGGGTATATTTGTTAAATGTATCTACGGTAATATCTATATACTTACCAGGCTGGTAAGTATATAGAATATATCTGTAAAATTGCTTTGCTGGCCTTTCCTCCAGCCATCCTGTGACTCCGATTCTCCTCTGCTTGTTCCTTGCAGTTTTCATACTTTTCTTCCATAAGCTGGCATCATGACCCTCACAAAAGGTTCCTTCACCTACTCTAGTGGGGAGGAATATCGCGGCGAGTGGAAGGAAGGTGAGAGGGCCCCTAGGGGTCAAGTGATGAATACTTCATATGACTAAAGGACAAACAAATAAAGCTATAGAAGCCAGCTGGATGAGTCTTCATGTCTAAGTCCAGGATTTAATCTGAAGAGCGCCTTTCCTTTATTTGATTTTAGGCTTAAGTAAAGGAATTATAAAATGCTGCTGTTTGCCCCGTCTCCAGCAACGAGTTAAATCTTTCCAGTTCTGAATATAAAGTGTTTTAGTATCCTTTTACCCTTTAATGTTATTATGTGGGAATTGTTTTTATAAATGCTTATGTACCAGGCAGAGTACAATGAATTATTTTAAGTGCCCATAAATTAGAAAGTGCAGAATTGATTGTAATGACTTGGTTCTAGTGCATCTTAAAAAGTTAAGGAAGATCTAGAAATTAGCACAGACGCTTGAGAGCAAATGACATCCATTGCCTTGAATTTCCTGTGACAGCTCATTACATTCGGAAGTAACTATTCATAGGAATGGTGAAATTCTTCAGAGCCTGAGAAACACAGTCTGGCCACTTAAAAGCCTCGTGGGTCCAGTCCCATCAAGCCAGGAACCACCCCGAGGAGAGGAGCCTTCACTTCCCACAGTCAGTGAAGAGACATTCAGGCTGTTTCCAGACACGCACCCACGTCTTTTCACGCTAGATCCCTGCAGCTGATGAATCCTTGAGCCTTGAGAGGAGAAACTGTGCAACTGGGTGTGACCTTGTCTCAGTACACCCCCGTGCCTCTCCCCTGCCTCCCCAGCACCTGCTGTCCCCTCGGCTCCAGCCATTTAGAGCGGCCACCCTCTGTCCCCCAGAAGGGCTCCGTCGTACTCTGTTAGAGGACAGGATTACTCCTCCAGCATCTTGCTGTTTTCTGGTCAGGTCAGTGGGTAAGCACAGCCCTGCTGACCTGACCAAGCCCAAACCAGCGTCGCCAGTCTGGCTGGTAGGTTGGCCCCCTGGCTTCGAGGTGCAGAGGGGCACTTGTTTTCCTCAGAGGGCAGCATAAGTAGGTGTCGAGGGCTCTCCGGCCAGGATGCCTGCCGCATTTGCTCTCTTGCTCTGCTACTTAACTGCTCTGTGATCTCGAGTAAGCGATTTGGCTTCTCCCTAGCCTTGGTTTCTGCATCTGTGAAATGGGAACAATAATAGTACTGTGCCCACCTCCTAACGCCGTGAGGATTAGATAAGATGATAAGCACAAAGAGCTCAGAAGAGTGTGTGACACACAGTAGAGGGCCTCTTATCATTCATACCTACAGAGACCTGCTGCCAATCTGATATTTGTGACAAGACGGGAAGGTCCAGGGAGCCAGATTTTCCTGCCTGACTCTGGGTAGTAGCTCTCTGTCCTGCCAGCGTCACTGCTTCTCTTCTTTCCTTTGTGGGTGGGGTGACAAAAGGCAAGAGATGTTAGGCAGCGAGGGAGGTCCCTGAAGCTGCCCCATCCCAACCTGACGACTGTCTTTCTCTTTGCTCAGGCCGCAGACATGGTTTTGGTCAACTGATGTTTGCAGATGGCGGCACCTACCTGGGTCATTTTGAGAATGGGCTCTTCAATGGCTTCGGGGTACTGACCTTCTCAGATGGCTCAAGGCGAGTACTGGGTCATTCCTTTCTCAGCTTTGATAGTGATAAATAGCTGGTCAGACCTGAGATGTCCCAGGTCCTCTGAAAACAGGCAAGGAGGAAGCAGTTCTTTTATTAGTTACTTTATAAATAGATCTAAAATTTGAAATGGCGCGTCGCTGAGCGACCTTCCACCCCACTGCCATTCTCTTCTGTTATCTCCTTGAAATTAGAGCCTCACATCACACTTGCTCTCTGGCCCGTCTCTGCCGGTTGGGAGTGGGGCGAGTGGGGGCAGGGTGGAGCTTGCTCCTTGGCATTAATAAGGAACACTTACTGGGCGCCTGGGTGGCTCAGCTGGTTGAGTGTCTGACTCTTGGTTTTGGCTCAGGTCATGATCTCATGGTTCATGAGATTGGGTCCCACAGCGGGCTCCACACTGACAGCATGGAGCCTGCTTGAGAATTGTCTTTCTCCCTCTCTCTGTCCCACCCTTGCTCATTCTCTCTCTCTCTCTCTCTCAAAATAAATAAATAAACAACACTTATTGGTAGCTGCTTCATGCAGTTAACCTGGACTGCCCACTGCCCCTCTAAAGGCTAACGTGTCATGTTTCTGCAGGTACGAGGGGGAGTTCGCCCAGGGCAAGTTTAACGGCGTTGGAGTCTTCATTCGACATGACAACATGACATTTGAAGGGGAATTTAAAAATGGCAGAGTGGATGGTTTTGGTAAGTCATAGCCCACCAGGACGGGTGACTGGGGGGAGCATCATACGGGCGAGGTACACCTTGTCAGCTGTAATGCTTTTATGGGTGTCCAGCGATCCAGAGTGACCGGGCCCTCACTCCTATTCATCGAGCCCGCGGACTGCGCTCCAGAGCAGACCTGTGAGTCCTCCTCACGGCTTGGCATCAGGCCGCTCCCTGAGTCACTAACGCCCTCGTCCATCCCGAATTTTCTCTGTCCCCCTCCAAGGCCTGCTGACTTTCCCCGATGGTTCGCATGGAATACCTCGCAACGAAGGCCTGTTTGAGAACAACAAGCTGCTGCGGCGTGAGAAGTGTTCCGCAGTCGTGCAGCGGGCCCAGAGCGCCTCCAAGTCCGCCAGAAATCTCACTGCCTGACGGGGCGTCGTGCGCCAGCTGACAAGTACTGGGTAAAGCAAAGGCCCCGTTACTCACTCAAGGTGAACAGATGTACCGGCTGTGAGAGGACATGAGGATGCCTGCAGAGAGCAGAAGCCTTGGGACGCCCCCACACCTGCCAGGCAGGGATTCCATCACAGGATTCTGAGGACTCGGGCCCCGCTGCCCACAGCAGGGTGACCAGTTCTCTTTCCTTCTCTCACTTGTTGGTATTCTGTGTCCCTAACACCTTGGGTTGCCCAGTGTAGACCTGCCTCTCCTTGATTTCCTGCCAAGCGGGGCAGAGCCTCTTCGTTCCGCCTGTATTTGGGGCAGTTGATCCCAGCCCCAAATTAGGGCTAGTGCTTTGTGCCCCCCCCCCCCACCGGAGAAACAGGGAGAGAGGCAGGGGTGGCTTAGGCAGTTCAGCAGTCCTGTGAAAGCCACAGCCAGAGCTTTTCTGCGTGTCCCCCCGCCGCCTCCCCATTTGCTGCTGGTCAACTTCATGGCTCCAGGCCTCCCCCTTTGTCTTACCAGACTGCTATTTGTGTCTGCTTATTCCCCCTGTGAAGGGTTTGGTAAGAGTGCTGTTTCCCTGTCCCTTGACTTTATAAGCTGTCTTCCTTACCTGAGTTCCAGCAGCTAATCTGTGCCCTATTTGTGCCTCTCCTTTCTTAGACGGGACAGGATCCCTTTTGGGGATAGTCAAGACACTGATGTAAAGAGTCACTTTAGGACTTGTACTTGTTAGTTACTCCAGGGTGAAGGGCAGACATCCCTGGCCCATTTCAGGCCCTATCACGGAGTAATTGAATCCTTAGGGATGGCTTGGGCTGACACAGCCCCTTCCCAGTGGACTAGGAGGTCAGACCCACCTCAACCCCTTGGGGTTTGGGTAGAATTGGACCCATTCTAGGACTGCAGTGAACCAAAAGAGAATTTGGCTCCCTGCATTTGGTCCACTGTTCACTCTTCCACCATGAGCTTGGCCATCAGGCCTGGGAGGTCAGATCTTGACCGATAGGATCCCTGTGTAGTTCATCATGGAGGCCCCCCAATTATCCTGTGACCCAGACACGCCCAGCCCACTCCCAGCCCCTTATCCTCACACTGAATGTCTCCTCAACAGCAGACTGTGGTGGAAATTATAGCTGTGTGCCTCCGTGTATTCTCTGAGTTGTACTGTAGAAACGAGTGTTTATGAGGAATAAACAAATCACCAGAACTGCCTATACTTCATCACTTTACTCTTGCTCTGCATCCTCATGAATCAACCCATTTGCTGTTTCTAAAAGTTAATCACAGATGGGGGCTTAGTACCGACATTGCACGCTTTACTACATAGTACCTAATTCTCAAGACCTCTGCAGGGTAGGGGCATTTTTTTTTTTAATCAGACAGACTCAGGTTGCCCAAACTAGGAAGTGGCAGCACTGAGTGGGATTTGTCTCTCAGTCTTTCTGATTTCCAAATCACTTTCTACTGTATCTCTTGCCCGGAGCATCAAGAGTACCCACGTCCTGAGACCAGTTATTGTCACACCTGCTGGGTTACCTCGGGCAGGTCAACTGCTGGGGTTTCCCTTTCCTGCAACAAGTAGAGTAATCCTTCCCCAGCTGAGCTAATGTGCAACATTCACCTGCCATGCTAACCCCTTTTACACACACGATCTTACATAGCCCGGAGAGAAAGGGACTGTTACTATCCCCAAATCACAGATCAGATTGGGCAGCGAAGTAGCTGTCCAAGGTCCCCAGACCATAAGTGGCAGGTCTAAGAACTTAAATGCAGGCCTGCTTAATTTAAGCCCAGAGGTTGAGTGCTTTACCAGTGTACTAGCCAGCCTCCCGAGCCCTAATTTTTTGCCCCATTCCTTAAGCTAGATTCTCCGCTGAGCCCAGATCTGCCAGACTTCGCCTGTGAGAAGAGCCCAAGTGCTAAGCCCCAAGCCTCAGTACCATCCAGATGGCGGATTTCAGTTGAAGATTCATACCTTCCCTCTAGCCTCTGTCCTAAACAAGAATCTGTTTACCTTTCTTTTCAGCCAGAGTAATTTTTAAAAAATTCATCCCTGGTTTACTGCCACTAGTCAAGTATCACTAAAAGTTAAACATTTTTGGAGAAAGCAACCTTTCTGATTAATGGGCTACATGTTTCTAAATATCTTAGTTGAACTTTTTTGCCTCCTGCCTCCCACTCAAAACTTCAACTAAGCCTTTCCTCTAGGCCACTGCTAATCTAATACCTATGTTTGCTGAGTATTGTTAAGGCCTCTCTCAAAGCTGAGAAGGCCTTGACAAGTTTAATTGCCTCAGGGCGTCTGGGTGGCTCAGGCAGTTAAGTGTCAGAGTTCATCTCAGGTTCCTGAGTTTGGCTCATGGTTCCTGAGTTCAAGCCCCACATCTGGGCTCTCTGCTGTCAGTGCAGAGCCTGCTTCAGATCCTCTGTCCCTCCCCCCTCTCTGTCCCTCCCCACCACACGCTTCCTCTCCTCTCAAAAATAAATAAACTTAAAAAAAGTTAAATCGCCTCTAGGAAGGTTCTTGACATCTAGGCAGGAAACCTAAGGCTTGCTTAGCAGTGAAGTGTCAATTTTTACATAGCCACACTGTTTTAACTTACTCAACTTTATTGCAAGAACAAAATATTATTTTTAACAATAAAAGCACAGTGCCTACAGGCAAGAGGATGGCCAGGTCTCAGGCCAAGTCTTCTTCCCTAATGTTTCAGACCTAGGTTAGCTAGAAGTCTCCTAGAATGTAACATTTATCCACCAGGTGTCATTATTTACCAATTCTGGTAAGTCACTGGGCCGGGTCTGTGCTCTCTAGTTAAGATCAAGGCTAGAGATAAGAATAGGAGATGATCAAAATGGGTTTAGGAAAGAGCGCTGTGTCTGGAATGCAGACGGGGTGGGGGTGGGGTTGGATTTCAAAGGCTAGTGATGCTTTTCTGATCAGGTTTCCTAACCGACCACTTTCCCTGGAAGGAGTAAGAACTTGGGTTCTTAAGAATAGCCCGGGCTCTGTGCTGCATGTGCTGGGCTCGGGTGTATACCCCAAGTCTCAGCGGTCTTCCCATCAGTAAGATACATGACCTTCCTTGCACCTGGTTGCCCCCCCTGTTCTTCCCCTCTGGATCCTAGTCACATGTCCTGGGGCACAGGAAAGCACTTGCTCCTTCCCAGACTGAAGGTCTCTAGAGAGCCAGAGTTCAGGATACAAATGCCAGCAGTCATAGGACTATGAAAATAGGAAGTGGGTGTGCACAGCAGAGCCTGGTCAGAGGCCAGCTGCAAGGCTGAACTAGGGAAACAGGCCCATGTGCCTCTTCAGCTCCAGGTACAAGGCAGGAAGACGAGATGGGCTCAGGCCAGGCATGTCCTCTCCTTGCTCTCAGAGCCAGCCATTACTGGTGAAATCCATACGCAGCGCCTCCTCATCCGTGGGGCTTAGCTCCTGTAAGGGGGCGCGGCAGGGGCCTCCGTAGTAGCCAAACCAGTCCATGGTTTTCTTCAGCCCGGGGATCCCAAAGCGCCGGGTCACCTGTGAAGCAGGGCCTGTTAGAAGAAACTGGGGAATCCCTGCCCACACATGTCTGGGATCCAGACACGTGTCACTCTCAGAAAGTTAAGGTTCCCACCCTCCTCCCCTCGTAAAGTAACTTTTTTTTTTTTAACGTTTATTTATTATTGAGAGACAGACGCAGTGGGTGAGCAGGGGAGGGGTAGATAGAGGGGGAAGCTTAGAATCTGAAGTAGGCTCCAGGCTCTGAGCTGTCAGCACAGAGCCCAATGTGGGGCTCGAACCCACAAACTGAGAGATCATGACCTGAGCCGAAGTCTGTCGCTTAACCAACTGAGCCACCCAGGCGCCCCCCCCCCTTTGTAAAGTAACTTTATCAAATCTGTGACACCAGGGTAGATTGGAAATCCGGATTGAGTGACCAGAAGGCAGGTCAGCAGTAGAGAACACAATGCCAAAAATTCAGATTAAGGAAGGAAGTCACCTCCTCTGGTTTTAGGGGTAAAATCCACCCCATTGGGGAGAAAAGTGGCATTTGGTCATCAAGCTGGGATGCAAGAAGATAGCAATACTTTGGGCCTGGGCACTAGATCATCACAGGTCTGCAGCCCAGGTTCCAGGAACCAGTTCCCAGGCCTGGTGTGCCCTGGGAGTCAGGAAGGGGAAGGGTGTGTGAGAACTTTAGGCATAGTCCAGACTTTGGCCCTGCAGCAGGGACCCCCACCCACCCATAGCGCCTCGCTGACCCCAACTCTGAAAAACAACGCATCAGTTGCCCTGACAAGTTTCACTGTGTAACCTTATATCACGAACTTACTGTATCTGAGCAAGTTCTGTCTAAAAAAATGAGGGGGCTGGACGACATGATCCCTAAAGTGTTACCCATTGTCATGAGGGACCTAAAGCTATTGTCATAACTTAAAATCATGCATGGGGTCTTACAGAAAATGAATTATCGAGCTTCTTGGCTTTTGGCATAGCAACTGGTTATTTCATGCTGATCAGAAGTGTTAGAAGACTCTTTGACTACCCAAAAACTAAGAATGTAATCATTACTTAATAAAGTTTTATTTGAAGGGAAGTTAAAACCTTAGAAGGGTGGGCTTCACGAAGGGTAAAATAGTAAAAGGGGTTTCTTGGGGTAAAAAAGTTGAGAGCCACTGATGAATGACTAACTAGTAACTATTTACCACTCGACGCCAGGGAATTTTTTCTTGGAATGAGTGACAAGCCACCCTCCTCCTAAGCCTGGCCTCAGCCATGATGTTCTAATAACCTGGGCTTTTCACCCAAAACCTGAGCGGGGTGGGAAAGACCTAGAAGAGAGGATAGAAACAAGAAGTACCTAGAGAAAAGTCTTCGTCCACCATAGGTGTATAAGATCTCAGAGTTGCCCCCTCCTCAGACCCACAGAAAGAATTGAATGCTTTGGTGTGTAAAGAGCACGGAAAGTCCTAAATATAGCCAGGGCAGGAGGCTGGCTGGGTGGGAAGGCGGAGGAAGGACATTGTGTTCAAGCAGGGCAATAGGGTGACATCAAGCCGCTCCTGGGGTGGCTGAGCCCACAGCCCAGGCAGCAGAAAGGTGTTCCAGGCATTCCTGAGTGTGTGCCCAGAGTTGGCACAGGAGGAGGCACAGAGTGGAGAGTAAGGCAGGATGGCATGCAGAGAGCTAGGACGGCAGCACACATCCTCTCTTCCCAAGGGGCCGCCCGCTGCTTCATCTGTAGAACGAGGGAGAGGACAACACCGACCCCACGTCACAAGAGTCATACGAGAAAAATGCCACTGTGAGACCCGATCCCAGGAGACCTAAAAGTTACCCCTTTTCCTGTCCTGGGGGAATGCAGCTTCTGGGACCGACTCTCCTGCAGGTGGGTGGGAGTGGAGAGCAGAGGTCCCACCCCAGCGGCATGTCCAGTACACAAAGGACAGTGTGTTCCCTGATGGGCCTCACTTCTGCAGTTCTTCCACCCTCTGAATAGACTATCCTATCCCAGGAGGACCGTCACATCCAGGAGACTCGTGCTTGCCTCCCCAGCTGTCCCTTCTCTAACTCTAAGTGAATCTGCCCCTTGGAGGTAAAGCTATAAGCTGTGAGGGAGATCTAGAGCCCACCCCCCACTTCACCCAAACAAAACATTACCCGCTTAGCCTGGGACTACCAGCTCAGATGCAAAACTTAAGGGAATGCCAAAGAAATCAGTCATCAAGGTAAGTAATATTTAGTGCCATATTTTTAAAAAAATCAAAACCGATGCAAGAAAAAAAATCCATAAATGAACAAAGTGTCAATGTTTTAAACAAAGACCAGATCCAACAGACCCATGCCCTGCCACATGTAACCTGAGGCAAAAGCAAACGCGGGCCCTTCTATACATGCATTATGCATTTTTCATTGGTTCATTTTTTTTTTCTAGGAGTAGATGCAGAAAAACAAATTTTTGATGAGGTTGTTTCTATTCAAGCTGGGAAAGCAAAATTATAATAAATTATGTTTTTAATATATATAATACTTAAAACTAGAAGAAGGATGTTTTAATATACTTACTTTTTAATTTTTCAAAATTTTTTTCAAATAGTTTAATGTTCTACGGGGAGGGATTACCATTTAGAAAAATACTTAGAGGGCTGGCTCAGAGCCTACAACTCTTGATCTCAGGGCTGGAGAAAAGAAAGGAAGGAAGGAAGGAAGGAAGGAAGGAAGGAAGGAAGGAAGGAAAGGAAAGAAGGAAGGAAGGAAGGAAGGAAAGGAAGGAAGGAAGGAAAGGAAAGAAGGAAGGAAGGAAGGAAGGAAGGAAGGAAGGAAGGAAGGGAAGGAAGGGAGAAAGAAAGAAAGAAAGAAAGAAAGAGAAAGAAACTTAGAGTTTCCACTTTCAGGAAGAGGGAATAAATGTACTTCGCCCTATTCCTCCCAACAAATATAACTAAAAAACCTTGGACATTACATAGAAACAAACATGAGACTCCAAAAGGCAGAGGGAAAGAAGAATGACTAGGGACTTCAGGACCCAAGGAACACAGCAGTAAGTTCCCTGGCCTCCACTTGAAGCTGAAGCAGCCGGCGATGCTGAAATGCATTCAATGGATACAGATAATAAAAGCTCCCAAAAAAGCCTGTTCACTCAAGCCAAGGACCAAGAAGTTGCAGCCCAGCAAGATGGAAAACTTTTAGGCCATCACCACTCTGCTCCAGCCAAGCACCCCAGAAAAAAACTATAGCCCTACCCCCACCCAGGCCAGCAAAGGTTGAATTGGGAGCCAGAACTTCTACCCCCCACTTTACCCCCTCCACAACAGATGTTTTCAGCAGAGGCCCAGGGAGGAAAGTCAGAACTTTTCACACCACCGCCCACACTTAAGGAAGCTACTCCCCCCAGACATATTTGCAAAGTCAGTGGAGGCCAGGTGGGAAGCAGTAAGGAAGCATTCCTACCCCTTCAGGTCAGGGAGGTGTCAGTGGAGGCCAAGGGCAGAGCTGTACTTTTAAAAACCTCCCCTCAAAAGAAATTTCCAGGTCCAGATGGCCTCACTGGAGAATTCTAAAAAATGTTTAAAGAAGATTTAACACCAATTCTACACAGTCCCTTCCAGAAAACAGAAGAGCAGGGAATACTTCCCAGTCAACTGATGAAGCTATTATTACCCTGATACCAAAATCAGACAAAGACAGTGCCAAAAAAGGGGGAAAACTACATACCAATATCTCCTATGCATAGACAGAAAAATCTTAAACTAAGAATTAGCAAACGTAACTCAGCAACATATGAACAAGTTACACACCATGACTATGTGGGGTTTATTCCAGGAATGCAAGTCTGGTTCAATATTAGAAAATTATCCATGTAACTCACCGTATCAGCAGGCTAAAGAGGAAAAACAATCACATGATCATATCAATCAATGAAGAAAAAGCATCTGACAAAATTCAATACCTTCTGCAAAACCACACAGACTTGATTACTGTAGGTATATAATAAATCTTAAAATCAAAGGCGCCTGGGTGGCTCAGTCGGTTAAGCGTCTGACTCCGGCTCAGGTCATGATCTCATGGTTCGTGGGTTCGAGCTCCACGTCGGGCTCTGTGCTGACAGCTCGGACCCTGCTTCAGATTCTGGGTCACCCTCTCTCTCTGCCCTTCCCCTGCTCACACTCTGACACACTCTTTCTCAAAAATAAACATAAAATAATTTTTTTTTTTAAATCTTAAAATCAGTAGACTAATTCTTCCCACTTTGTTATTTTTTCCCAAAATTGTTTTAGCTAGTTTTTAATTCCTTGGCCTTTGCATATAAACTTTAGAATAATTTTGTGTGGTTTTACAGAGGAATAGATAGACATAGATAATGGAAGCAACAGAGAACCCAGAAATGGAACCACACAAATATGCCCAACTGAGTTCTGACAAAGGTGCAAAAGTAATTCAATGGAAGAAAGATCATCTTTTCAATAAATGGTATTGGAGCAAGTGAATATCCAGAAGCGAAAAGAAAAACAAAACAAAACAAAAAAAAAACCCTCCATCTAAGTCTCACACATCATACAAAAATTAACTCAACATGGGTCATGGACTTGTAAAACTATAAAACTTTTAGGAAAAACAGGAGAAAATCTTCACCATCTAGTGCTAGGAAAAGTCTTCTTAGGGTTGACACTAAAAGCATAAACACAAATAAAAATATTGATAAGTTGGACTTCATCAAAATTAAAAACTTTTGTCCCGCAAAAAACCTGTTAAGAGAATGACAAGGGACATATGGGTGGCTCAGGAGGTTAAGTGTCTGACTCTTCGTTTTGGTTTAGGTCATGATCTCATGGTTCGTGAGTTTGAGCTCCATGTTAGGCTCTTTGCTGACAGTGCAGGGCCTGCTTGGGATCCTCTCTCTCTCTCTCTCTCTCAAAATAAACAAATAAACTTAAACAAAAAAAAAAAAAAAAAAGGAATGACAAGACAAGCTACTGACTCGGAGAAAATATTTGCAAACCACATACCTCGCAGAGGACTGGTATCTAAAAGATATAAAGAAAGAACTTCCAAAATTCAACAGTAAAAAAAAAAATCCAATCATAAAATAGGCAAGAGACATAAACAGACATTTAATTTAAGAAGATATAGGGGTGCCTGGGGCTCAGGCGGGGCTCAGTCGGTTAAGTGTCTGATTTCGGCTCAGGTCATAATCTCGTGGTTTGTAAGTTTGAGCCCCATGTTGGGCTCTGTGCTGACAGCTCAGAGCCTGGAGCCTGCTTCAGATTCTGTGTCTCCCTCTCTCTCTGCCCCACCCTGCTCGCTCTCTCTCTCTCTCTCTCTCTCTCTCAAAAAATAAATAAATATTGAAAAAAAAGTTTTTTAAAGAAGATATACAGATGGTGGGACAGGACAAAAAGAAGATATAGAGGTGGCAAATAAATACATGAAAAGATGTTCAATAGCATTAGCTATCAGAGAAATGCAAAATGAAAGCACAATGAAGTGTTACAACACACCTATCAGAATGGCTAAAATAAACAGTAGTCACAGTGCCTAAAGCTGGTAAAGACGCAGAGAAAATGAGTCAGTCATACATTTACACTGATATAAATGTAAAACACTCCGAAAAACATTTTGGTAGTTTCTTAAAAAACTAAACATGCAATCATCATATGACCTACCAATTGTGTATTTATCCCAGAAAAATGAAATTTTATGGTCGCACAAAAGCTTGTACATGAATGTTCATAGCAACTTTTAATAGGCCCTAACTGGGGCGCCTGGGTGGCTCAGTCAGTTAAGTGTCTGACTTCGGCTCAGGTCATGATCTCACAGTTGTGATTCGACCTCTGAGTCCGGCCCTGTGCTGACAACTCAGAGCCTGGAGCCTGCTTCAGATTCTGTGTTTCTTTCTGCCCCTCCCCCATTTGCACTCTGTATCTCTCAAAAATAAACAAACATTAAAAAAAAATAAAATAGAAAAAACCAGTCCCAAACTGGAAACAATCTAGTTGTCCTTCAACAAGTGAATGGTTACACAAGCTATGGTATGGCTGTACCATGAAACACTATTCATCAATAAAAAGGAATGGGCTATTGCCCCAGGCAACAACTTTGAATCTGCACGGAATTATGCTGAGTGAGGAAAGCCAATTGCAAAAGGTTATATACTCTGGGGCACCTGGGTGGCTGAGTCAGTTAAGCATCCAACTTCAGTTCAGCTCATGATCTCGCGGTTTATGGGTTTGAGCCCCACGTAGGGCTCCGTGCTGACCGCTCAGAGCCTGCTTGGTATTCTGTCTCCCTCTCTCTGCCCCTCCTCGGTTATGCTCTTTCTCAAAAATAAATAAATAAACATTTTTTTTTAAAAAAAGGTTATATACTCTGATTCCATTCACATAGCAGTCTTGAGCTGACAAAACAATAAAAACAGTGAACGTATTTGTGGTTGCCAGGAGTTAAGGACAGGATGGAGGTAGGAGTAGATGTAACCATAAAAACATAACATGAGAGATCCTTCTGGTGATAAAAATACTCTGTATCTTGACTATATCAATGTCAAAATCCTGGTTGTGATATTGTACTTTAATTTTGTGAGATGTTCCATTGAGGGAAACTAGAGGCCAGGCACATGGACTCTCTTGTATTATTTCTTACAACTTCATCTGAATCTACAGTTATTTCATAATTAAAAGTTTAATTTAAAATATAGAGGGGCGCCTGGGTGGCTCAGTCGGTTGAGCGTCCGACTTCAGCTCAGGTCGTGATCTCTGGGTCTGTGAGTTTGAGGCCCGTGTTGGGCTCTGTGCTGACAGCTCAGGGCCTGGAGCCTGCTTCAGATGCTGTGTCTCCCTCTCTCTGTGCCCCTCCCCTACTCATGCTCTGTCTCTGTCTCTGTCTCTGTCTCACTCTCTCTCTGTCAAAAATAAAATAAAACATTTAAAAAATAAAATAAATAAAGTAAAAAATATATATAAACGTGTCTATAGGAACACACATTTTCCTTCCTGCCTCAGACTCCAGTGTGGCTCTGAACAGCACTGCCTGGCTCTTGACAGGCATTCCACCTTGGCTCTTCTCCTTGACTTGCCGTCTGGCAAGTACACCGTCTGACTGCAGAATAGATTTTTTTAAATGTTTATGTATTTATTTGGAGAGAGAGAGAGAAAGAGAGTGAGAGCATGAGCAAGTGTGAGCAGGGGAGGGCCACAGAGAGAGAGGGAGAGGGAGAGAATCCCAAGCAGGCTCCATGCTTTCAGGGTAAGGCCTGATGCAGGGCTCAAACTCACGAACCATGAGATCATGACCTGAGCTGAAATCAAGAGTCGGATGCTTAACTGACTGAGCCACCCAGATGCCTCAGAAATAGACTATTTGAAGACAAAACTCTCCTGGGAAATCTGGGCTCTGAATGCCTCCAGCCTTCCAATTCCTTTATTCCCAATCATTCTGTTTTCCAGGATTTGGCCCTTTATAAAGCTGATGAAAAGGCCCACGGCTCACTCTTTCTAGGCAGTGCATCTCTAAGCAAGGTCCCGGGATTACTTATGTCACCACAATCAGCCAAGATGTTTGTTTCAAGGCTTATTCCTGGGCCTACAGGATTAGAATTTTAACTAGCACCCTAGATGAATTCCAATGCAACCAATAGGGCTCAACTTTGTCTGAAGTCATGATTTTCTGGAGAGGCACAAGGAGTTCCCACACTGGGATATTCTCTAAAAGGACTTTCTGAAAGGGAAGAGGCTAAGTGGGGACCACTGTGCCTGCCTTGGCTCCTGCTCCAGTGAGGACACAGACACCCCCCCCACCCCCACCCCACCCCGTGCCTTGGGGCCATTGGCTGGGAACTCACCGCAGTGTTTGGCTCAATGAGGCGGTGCTGCAGCTTCTGGGCATCTTCCCATTGCCCTGTGAGGCAGAGTCGCTCCAGCTGGCACACCTGAGCCCCCAGGACATTGGCCAAGGCACACACGCCCCCCACAGCTCCTGCCCCAGAGTAAGATGCAGAACATCAGCCAGAGCCTCTTCTCACAGACAATGTCAGACCCTGGTCCCCAGCACCCCTTATTCTGGGGAGAGAGGATGTGGATTTCTGTGCCATTGGCCAGCCATGTCAAAGGCATGCTCTGTGAGTCCACAGAGAACAGATTTCCAGAGAGAAAAGCTGCCAGCATATTTGAAGTAGAATCCCACAGGCTGAAGGTCAGGGAACAGAGCCTGAGGCTAACCTGAGAACAGTTCCTTCCGTGCACCCCCCCCCCAATACACCTCCCAGAGTAAAGTCCCACCTGCCACTTGACACCTCCATGATCCTCTAATAGCCCCCTGACTCATCCGTGCGGGAAGGGGGTGGAGTGGACAGGAAGCCTTTGCTCTTCTGAAATCTTATTCCCCCCAGTGAATTCAGCCTGGGACAGTGCTGGGGGTGGGGGTCAGTGGAAAGAGCTCTGGACACAGTCAGGAGACCAGGCATTTCCTCCCATTGGTTGCATGAACTTGCACAAGTCATAGACCTCCGGGTCCTCTTTGTTCTTATCTGGGCAACGAAAACGGGCTGGCTGTGATCTCAGGAGGCCCTGCCACTCTGCCAGCCTGGGATGTGATTCTACGTCTAGTTAGGAGTGGCCTCAAGACTGGAGAGTGAGAAATTTGGAATGAGCTTATATAGCTGCCATTTACTGATCCCCACTCTGTGCCAGGCACTATGCAGACACGGGGCCAATGCTCTCAAATTCTTGTAACACCCCCCTGCTTTAGAGGGTAGAAGTTCAGGCCCAGAGAGGTTGAACACCTTGCCGGGTGGTACTCAGTACACGGCAGAGCTGAGATTCCAACTCACATCCCCGAGCCTCCAGAGCCTGTGCTCTTTCCAGCTGCCCCCCTCAGGAACGAGGCTTCAATTGGTCCCCTCTTCTGCCATTGCTCTTTAGAGACTGTGACGTGGCAGAGGAGAGACGTGCAAGGTCCTAGATAATAAGCCAAAGTCTGTGGAGACCAGGAAAAAGGAATGGGCATTGCCCTCTGCAGCACCAGAAAAGTAACTCAGATCTGCACTTGCTGGGGCTTCAGCCGAAGGGAGAAAATGCTTCTTCTCCTCCCCCTTGAGGGCTTAAAACCAACCCGAACCCAAGCACCTTGACCCACAACAGACAAGCTCATTTGGTCCAATGGTGACATTCCCAGGACCTTGAACTGGAACAGAATCAGGCAGCTGAAGGTCCCTGGCCCATTCCTACAGGTCTGACAATTCCTTCCGGCCTAGCACCCAGGTGAGAGGAAGCCACACTCCTGGATGAGAGGAGAGGCCCTAAGGCCTGTGTCCTCAGAGAATGATTTACAAGGTGACATCAGAGGAGCTAAGTCTGTTACCGAAGCACTGAGCTCAGGACTTAGAACAGCAGGCATCCCTGCTACAGACCAAGGATGGTACAGAGCCACCCTCTTCTGCCCAAGGTCACTCGTAAGCACCCAATATTGAGACTTCTGAGGTTTCCAAGCAGACAGGCTGGCAAAGGGCCCCCTGCAGACCCAGACGCAGCCTGCATGGTTTCTCCCAGCACACCCAGGGCGGTGGGGGCAGGTGGGCAGGGGTCCTGGGTGTACCACCCATGACGGTGTGAGAGCGGCGGGAGGCCTACCCACAGCATAGCTGGCCAGCAGGAAGCCAGCCGATCCAGCCAACACCTGGAAATCCTGCCTCCCGGTCTTGTGAACAATCAGCCCCATCCTGGTCACCTGCAACAGCAAACCCGGGTGAGAGCTGCACCCAGAGCCTCAACACCAACGGAGAAGGGGGCTGAGCGAGGGTGGGAGGAGAGCCCAGGCCCCAGAGAGCCGCCCCAGAACTCAGACAAAGCCCCAGAGAGCCCACACGATGGAAAGAACCCAAACAGGAGCCCAGGACTGGAGTGGGTTCCAGAGCTGCCCTGAAGTCGCTAGCACAGGAGAAGAGGAAGGAGCCCCAGCCAGGAGCTGCTGCCACTCACATCGCCACCACTGTCCTTGATGCCCACGATGTTTGGGTGCTGGGAAAGCGTGACCACCGCATCCACCGGCAGGTCTAGCCCCGTGTTGGCTGGGACACTGTAGAGCACCACAGGAATCGGAGAGAGGTCAGCGACCTGCGAGAGGCAGAGAAGAGGGGAGAGGCATAGGGCAGCTGCCCCAGGCCCGCCACGAGCCCACCACCACCAGCTCCGGGCCTGGGGCGCTACGGGGCCCCTGGACAGGCCTACCTCCTGGACTAGAAGTCACAGTGCCACGTGCCCTGCTTGTAAGCAATTGATGAGTACTATTTCATGAGTGCTTTCTGTGTGCCAAGCTCAGTTCTAAGTCCTCTATTTTCTGATGGAACTTAGTCCTCACAACAACCCTGTGAGGAAGACACCATCATTCTGACCATCTGAGAGCGGAGGAAACAGCAACACAGTATGGCCGGGCCAGTGGCCCGGCACCAGGTGGCGGCTAGCGCCTGGGGGCATCCCTCCCGTCCCACAGGTGTCATTCATGGAAGTAGGCTCACCCCTTGGCCCCTGGCCTCTCTGTCTCCTCTCCCCAGGCAGTCTCCTCTCCTCGTCCAGCCTTCCCTTGGTCCCAGGCCCCAAACCCATGCCCAACCCTCACACCCTACCTTGGTGTAGTGGTGAATGAGGGCGGCGCTGCTCATGCGGCCACGATAGAAGCAAGGGGTCACCACGATGGCGGCGTCAGCCCCAACCTGGGCCATGCTCACAGTCATCTCCACCGTGGCTTGAGTGGCTGCAGGAGGAAAGAGGGAGTCTTCCCTGTAGGCCATGGAGGGTGAGAGCAGGAGGCAGAAGGGCAGGGCTAGGACCCTGGGGCAAGCAAGGGGGGCAGAAGGGAAGGAACCAGCAGGCTGAACCAACCCCAGGGCCAAGGAGCCTGGCTTCCCACCCCAGGCACCCCCAAGTACCCCTAGGGCCCAGAGCATTGTGGCCTCACACTCGCAGCCAGAGCCAGCTAGCAGCAGTTTGTCCTTGGGCATGGCCTGGCGGACTCGGCTCACCACCTCCAGCCTCTCGCTGCTGGTCAGGAAGGGGAACTCGCCGTTGGAGCCCTGCACCACGAAGCCTGATGAACAACCAGGATATTGGTGTTACACTCACACAGGTTCCTACCTCCCCAACACCATAGCTTTGCGCATATCTCCTTCTCATCTTTGTCCTGAGGCAGGCAGAATGTTTCACCCAGTTGCGGTCACAGTGTCCACACCGTTTTTCTTTGTGTTAATGAAATGTGTCAGCTATACCCCAAAGAATCGATGATAATGTAACCCACAGGTGCGTACCCAACAGTCATGGCAACCCTCCCCTATCACGTTTTTCTTCCTCCTCTAACCGTCCTGACTCAGGTGCTATTGTTCCCACTCAAGTCTTATACCCTAAGACATACATATGGACCCATAAACGACATATAACAGTTGTGGCCATTTTAAACTGTATAGAAATGGAATCAAGATCATACAACCTTCTGCAGTCTGCTATTTTTGCTCAAGATTATGCTGTGAGCTTTGTCCATAGCAGCGCACAGGTCTGATTCATTCATTTTAATGGCTACAGAATATTCTATTTGAAGTCAGACTACAATTTACTTTTCATTTTCCCTTCGAGGACACTTAGAATGTTTCCTTAGTTTTGCTATTACAAACAATGCTGAAACAACCATGTTCTACAGTCTTCTGTGCCCATGTCTGAGCTTCTCCACGGTTTCTTTAGGTTTGTAATTGCTGCGTCACACGTATGTGCATTTTCACTTGCCAAACATCTCTCTCAATAGCCAGTTCATACCCCATCAGCACATAGAAGAGTCCGTTAGTGTTCATCCGTGTCAACACCAGGTATTGTCAGAATTAATATTTGCCAGTTTTCTGGGTGAAAAGTGATACCTCATTATTTTACTTCACATTTTCCTGTTTTATTGATCATGTGAGAAGTTTCTAACATCACCAGGTAAGGTGTCAACTCTTTTATATAAATCCATGAGAGACCAGGAGATTTGATGCTGTTTGACTGAATCCGAAGGGAAGGTTAGTAAAACCGTCCTCCTCTCCGCTTTTTCATTTAACTCTCTCTACCCTCTTCTTCCTCCTCTCTACTCCAGTCCATCCTCAAAACACTGTTCTTAAATAGGTGACAAATACAGCATATGGCATGGCGAGACTATTAATAAACAGGAGACTGCTTGGGAGAAAGGAATGAAAAGAAAGCTGGAGGTGATACTGATCTACAATACAAAATCCCCACTGCACCGTTGAGGGAGATGGGCCATCATTTTGATTTGGAGCTTCCTGACAGTCCAAGCTAAAAGGGAAATGTGATCAGCTGACAGATATGCAGAACTCCAGATAAAAGCAAAGCAGCTGCCCGGGGGAAACACACAGTTTCCTGGCATCGGGACCAAGAGAGACTGTTCCCGTGAGTCATCCTTAAGGGACACAATGTGATGTAGAGTCAACTTTTCACCACAAACCTTTTTCCATGCTGTTCGCTACACCATTAGATTCCACTCAGTGGACTGCCAGAATGGCTCACTGGATACTTAGCAATCCCACCCCCTGCCAGCTTTTTTGCCTTGGTGATATTGTAGGGAGCATCTTGAGGCAAATAGTTTTTGGCTTCTGTTGTGCTGCCTCCTCAGGATCCATTTCTCCGTGTCAGGCCGGGAGCCTCCTTCTGTCTCGGTACAAATGGTGTTAGTGCTTTCCCAGTGGGTCATCCCCACTCTTGAGTTGCCAACCCTGGAGAGGACTGGACCAGCACCCTCTGACTAGGATTCTGAGGTCAGGCTTTCACCAGTCCCTCTGTGCAAATGCCAAAGACATCTCCCTCCCTCCCCAACCCTGCCCGCTTGCCCCCACCTTGCCCCCACCGCCCAGCCCGGTTCTTACTCCAGCTGCTTCTTCAGCCATGTCCACTCACTCCCAAGTCCTGCTTCATTCTGGCGGCCAGTGCCACGGGCCCCTGAGCAGTTAAGACCGCTGGGTCTTGCGCTCTCAGAGAGGAAGCAGGCCCCTGTGGTCAAGACTCCCGGTGGCCTTTCCCTTGTCTCCTGTAAAGGAGCATCTGACCCAGGCCTGACTCCCGAGGAGGAGGCCAGGCCAGGCTAGGGAAGAGGGAGTATCACAGAGTCGGGGACGCAGTGGACCCAACTCCCCTCTGGCTTTTGAGGAAGTTAGTTATATCAGGTCTCTGAGTCCCTGTTTCCTTTTCTCTGGGATGGTAATAAAATCATTTTGATCCTACCTTATAAGGCTATGTTAAAGGCCCAAACAAGAAAAGGTAAGAGAAAGTACCCTGAAATCTGTGAACTGATGCTGGCGAGAGCCCCCTCCTTCTCCTTGGAGGGATGCCCAGTTTCGGGCCCGATGTGCCTCTCTCTGCTGGTGCAGCAAGGGGACTGGAGGAGTGGAAGGGCCAGGGTCCCGGATGGGTCGGGGAGTGAAGACAGGGAGCGGTTCTGAACTCAGAGGAACCTGGGTGTAGCTCTCAGTGCAGCCCCTGATCAGCTATGAGATCTTGGGCACGTGGCTTAACCAAACCTCAGCTTCCTCACATGAAAAATGGGGAGAGTATCAGTGCTCTCCTTAAAGCATTGTTGTGAGGCTCAAATGAGATACTATGTATAAAGTGCTTGGATGAGAACCCGGCCTGCCGTCTGTGTTAGCTGTGATTACTATGGAGTCAGGAGAAAGTGCACAAGCCTTAAATGAGAAGGGTGGCAGCTTTCCATCTGAGGTGGAGGAGGATGGCTGGTGTGGAGGGGAGGCCGCACTCAGGAACCTCTCCCGTCCCCTCCAGCTGCAAGACAAAGGGGCTCATCACAGACGCTACTCTCTCTTGGCCCCATGGTCAGGCTGGCCACTCCAGGGAGCCAGAGCGGCCTGGGAAGAGGAGTGAGTGTTTGGGGCTGGGGATGCATATCTCCTTACCAAGAGAATATACTTGAGTTGGTGGCTTAGTGGCCATTTTCCCTATGGCACAACTGTAATAAAACCTTGACATTTTGAACTACTTTTAAATTAATAGAAAAGTTGCAGAAATAGTGCAGGGGATTTCCACACCTCCCTCACCCAACCTCCACCAATGATAAGATCTTACTATTTATTTAGTACAATGATCAGAACCAGAGAATTAGCGCTGGTAAGGTACTAACTTGCAGACTTTAGTTGAATTTTGCCAGTTTTAAACTTCTTTAAAGATTCCAAATTCCTAATTAGCCAATCTGAAATTGTATGCAATAAACTTTTAATAAGGGATTTAAGATCTTCCAAATAAACACATGCATTTTATGCATTTTTACAATCACTTTCAGAAGTCACACCTCACCACCCTTGCTTTTTGTCTAATTTAGCAGCCTCCAACATTTTCTAGTATGACAGACCCTATTTTTTTCCATTAATATTTTTGTCATAAAGTATTTTACCTTTTTATTTTTTATTTAATTACTGTATTTTTAAAGTAGGCTCCACACCCAATGTTGGGGCTTGAACTCATGACCGTGATCTGAGATTAAGAGTCATATGCTCTACGGACTGAGGCCACCAGGCTCCCCTTATTTATTTTTTTAAAGTAATCTCTACATCCAACATGGGGCTTAAACTCACAACCCTGAGATCAAGAGTTGTGCACTCTACCAACTGAGCCAGCCAGGCACCCCTGTTATGAAGTTATGAAGTATTTTAAATTTAAAGCATATTATAGGGGCGCCTGGGTGGCTCAGTCGGTTAAGCGTCCGACTTTGGCTCAGGTCATGATCTCGGGGTTTGTGAGTTCAAGCCCCGCGTCGGGCTCTGTGCTGACAGCTCAGAACCTGGAGCCTGTTTCAGATTCTGTGTCTCCCTCTCTCTCTGACCCTCCCCCGTTCATGCTCTGTT